>NC_050474.1:2701207-2935812 GCF_013373865.1 Monomorium pharaonis | reverse complement strand
TTTTTTCTCCTGCCGTCGGCTCAGTATCGCGAGACGCAAAGTGCTGTTTCGATCACTTTTTTTACAGTTCTCAGTAGTTCTCGCACAGTTTCGACCTATTTCGTAGGTTCACTAACAATTTCGTCAATTAATGATTTTTTGTCAATTTTCTATTTAGACACCTGTCACTGCATGCAGCAGAGGTATGAATGGCAACAGAGTCAGATTATTCCATAGATACTTTTTCGTTAGTTCTCGCATATCCCCAACCATTTCCAGCGTTTTGCTACATACTTTTCTTATTCCTTATTTTTCCTAAACTTTTGTTTCTCCTGCCGTCGGCCTCACGATTCTCTGAAGACGCCAGTGCTTTTCGATCACTTTTTTTTACAGTCTCATATTCTCGCACATTTCGAACCTATTTCGAGTTTCACTAACAATTTCGTCAATTAAATATTTTTTAGAAAAACAAATTTCTATTTTTCTACACCTTTCAATTGTGGCCTTTCAGTCATAGGTATGAGATGGCAAACAGAGGTCAATTATTATTCCAATGATAGTTTTCGTTAGTTCTCGCATTAGCCCCGACCATTTCCATGCGTTTTGCAATAAAAAGTAATTTTATTCATTAATTATTTTTTCTAAACTTTTTTCTCCTGCCGTCGGCTCAGTATTCGCGAGACGCAAAGTGCTGTTTCGATCACTTTTTTTACAATACTCAGTAGTTCTCGCACAGTTTCGACCTATTTCGTAGGTTTCAGTAACAATTCCGTCAATAATAATTTTTTACAATTTTCTATTTCGACTCCTGTCACTGCATTCAGCAGAGGTATGAGATGCAAACAGAGTCAATTATTATTCCAATGATAGTTTTCGTTAGGTTCTCGCATAGCCCCGACCATGTCCATGCGTTTGATAAATAATTTTATTAATTAATTATTTTTTCTAAACTTTTTTCCTGCCGTCGGCTCAGTATTGGACGAGACGCAAAGTGCTGTTTCGATCACTTTTTTTTACAGTTCTCAGTAGTTCTCGCACAGTTTCGACCTATTTCGTAGGTTTCACTAACAATTCGTCAATTAATAATTTTTTACAATTTTTATTTCGACACCTGTCACTGCATTCAGCAGAGGTATGAGATGCAAACAGAGTCAATTATTATTCCAATGATAGTTTTCGTTAGTTCTCGCATAGCCCCGACCATTTCCATGCGTTTTGATAAATAATTTTATTAATTAATTATTTTTCTAAACTTTTTTCTCCTTGCCGTCGGCTCAGTATTCGCGAGACGCAAAGTGCTGTTTCGATCACTTTTTTTACAATACTCAGTAGTTCTCGCACAGTTTCGACCTATTTCGTAGGTTTCACTAACAATTCCGTCAATTAATAATTTTTTACAATTTTCTATTTCGACACCTGTCACTGCATTCAGCAGAGGTATGAGATGCAAACAGAGTCAATTATTATTCCAATGATAGTTTTCGTTAGTTCTCGCATAGCCCCGACCATTTCCATGCGTTTTGATAAATAATTTTATTAATTAATTATTTTTCTAAACTTTTTTCTCCTGCCGTCGGCTCAGTATTCGCGAGACCGCAAAGGTGCTGTTTCGATCACTTTTTTACAAGTTCTCAGTAGTTCTCGCACAGTTTCGACCTATTTCGTAGGTTTCACTAACAATTCCGTCAATTAATAATTTTTTACAATTTTTTATTTCGACACCTGTCACTGCATTCAGCAGAGGTATGAGATGCAAACAGAGTCAATTATTATTCCAATGATAGTTTTCGTTAGTTCTCGCATAGCCCGACCATTTCCATGCGTTTTGATAAATAATTTTATTAATTAATTATTTTTCTAAACTTTTTTCTCCTGCCGTCGGCTCAGTATTCGCGAGACGCAAAGTGCTGTTTCGATCACTTTTTTTACAAGTTCTCAGTAGTTCTCGCACAGTTTCGACCTATTTCGTAGGTTTCACTAACAATTCGTCAATTAATAATTTTTTACAATTTTCTATTTCGACACCTGTCACTGCATTCAGCAGAGGTATGAGATGCAAACAGAGTCAATTATTATTCCAATGATAGTTTTCGTTAGTTCTCGCATAGCCCCGACCATTTCCATGCGTTTTGATAATAATTTTATTAATTAATTATTTTCTAAACTTTTTCTCCTGCCGTCGGCTCAGTATTCGCGAGACGCAAAGTGCTGTTTCGATCACTTTTTTTACAGTTCTCAGTAGTTCTCGCACAGTTTCGACCTATTTCGTAGGTTTCACTAACAATTTCGTCAATTAATTATTTTTTACAATTTTCTATTTCGACACCTGTCACTGCATTCAGCAGAGGTATGAGATGCAAACAGAGTCAATTATTATTCCAATGATAGTTTTCGTTAGTTCTCGCATAGCCCCGACCATTTCCATGCGTTTTGATAAATAATTTTATTAATTAATTATTTTTCTAAACTTTGTTCTCCTGCCGTCGGCTCAGTATTCGCGAGACGCAAAGTGCTGTTTCGATCACTTTTTTTACAGTTCTCAGTAGTTCTCGCACAGTTTCGACCTATTTCGTAGGTTTCACTAACAATTTCGTCAATTAATTATTTTTTACAATTTTCTATTTCGACACCTGTCACTGCATTCAGCAGAGGTATGAGATGCAAACAGAGTCAATTATTATTCCAATGATAGTTTTCGTTAGTTCTCGCATAGCCCCGACCATTTCCATGCGTTTTGATAAATAATTTTATTAATTAATTATTTTTCTAAACTTTGTTCTCCTGCCGTCGGCTCAGTATTCGCGAGACGCAAAGTGCTGTTTCGATCACTTTTTTTACAGTTCTCAGTAGTTCTCGCACAGTTTCGACCTATTTCGTAGGTTTCACTAACAATTTCGTCAATTAATTATTTTTTACAATTTTCTATTTCGACACCTGTCACTGCATTCAGCAGAGGTATGAGATGCAAACAGAGTCAATTATTATTCCAATGATAGTTTTCGTTAGTTCTCGCATAGCCCCGACCATTTCCATGCGTTTTGATAAATAATTTTATTAATTAATTATTTTTCTAAACTTTGTTCTCCTGCCGTCGGCTCAGTATTCGCGAGACGCAAAGTGCTGTTTCGATCACTTTTTTTACAGTTCTCAGTAGTTCTCGCACAGTTTCGACCTATTTCGTAGGTTTCACTAACAATTTCGTCAATTAATTATTTTTTACAATTTTCTATTTCGACACCTGTCACTGCATTCAGCAGAGGTATGAGATGCAAACAGAGTCAATTATTATTCCAATGATAGTTTTCGTTAGTTCTCGCATAGCCCCGACCATTTCCATGCGTTTTGATAAATAATTTTATTAATTAATTATTTTTCTAAACTTTGTTCTCCTGCCGTCGGCTCAGTATTCGCGAGACGCAAAGTGCTGTTTCGATCACTTTTTTTACAGTTCTCAGTAGTTCTCGCACAGTTTCGACCTATTTCGTAGGTTTCACTAACAATTTCGTCAATTAATTATTTTTTACAATTTTCTATTTCGACACCTGTCACTGCATTCAGCAGAGGTATGAGATGCAAACAGAGTCAATTATTATTCCAATGATAGTTTTCGTTAGTTCTCGCATAGCCCCGACCATTTCCATGCGTTTTGATAAATAATTTTATTAATTAATTATTTTTCTAAACTTTGTTCTCCTGCCGTCGGCTCAGTATTCGCGAGACGCAAAGTGCTGTTTCGATCACTTTTTTTACAGTTCTCAGTAGTTCTCGCACAGTTTCGACCTATTTCGTAGGTTTCACTAACAATTTCGTCAATTAATTATTTTTTACAATTTTCTATTTCGACACCTGTCACTGCATTCAGCAGAGGTATGAGATGCAAACAGAGTCAATTATTATTCCAATGATAGTTTTCGTTAGTTCTCGCATAGCCCCGACCATTTCCATGCGTTTTGATAAATAATTTTATTAATTAATTATTTTTCTAAACTTTGTTCTCCTGCCGTCGGCTCAGTATTCGCGAGACGCAAAGTGCTGTTTCGATCACTTTTTTTACAGTTCTCAGTAGTTCTCGCACAGTTTCGACCTATTTCGTAGGTTTCACTAACAATTTCGTCAATTAATTATTTTTTACAATTTTCTATTTCGACACCTGTCACTGCATTCAGCAGAGGTATGAGATGCAAACAGAGTCAATTATTATTCCAATGATAGTTTTCGTTAGTTCTCGCATAGCCCCGACCATTTCCATGCGTTTTGATAAATAATTTTATTAATTAATTATTTTTCTAAACTTTGTTCTCCTGCCGTCGGCTCAGTATTCGCGAGACGCAAAGTGCTGTTTCGATCACTTTTTTTACAGTTCTCAGTAGTTCTCGCACAGTTTCGACCTATTTCGTAGGTTTCACTAACAATTTCGTCAATTAATTATTTTTTACAATTTTCTATTTCGACACCTGTCACTGCATTCAGCAGAGGTATGAGATGCAAACAGAGTCAATTATTATTCCAATGATAGTTTTCGTTAGTTCTCGCATAGCCCCGACCATTTCCATGCGTTTTGATAAATAATTTTATTAATTAATTATTTTTCTAAACTTTGTTCTCCTGCCGTCGGCTCAGTATTCGCGAGACGCAAAGTGCTGTTTCGATCACTTTTTTTACAGTTCTCAGTAGTTCTCGCACAGTTTCGACCTATTTCGTAGGTTTCACTAACAATTTCGTCAATTAATTATTTTTTACAATTTTCTATTTCGACACCTGTCACTGCATTCAGCAGAGGTATGAGATGCAAACAGAGTCAATTATTATTCCAATGATAGTTTTCGTTAGTTCTCGCATAGCCCCGACCATTTCCATGCGTTTTGATAAATAATTTTATTAATTAATTATTTTTCTAAACTTGTTCTCCTGCCGTCGGCTCAGTATTCGCGAGACGCAAAGTGCTGTTTCGATCACTTTTTTTACAGTTCTCAGTAGTTCTCGCACAGTTTCGACCTATTTCGTAGGTTTCACTAACAATTTCGTCAATTAATTATTTTTTACAATTTTCTATTTCGACACCTGTCACTGCATTCAGCAGAGGTATGAGATGCAAACAGAGTCAATTATTATTCCAATGATAGTTTTCGTTAGTTCTCGCATAGCCCCGACCATTTCCATGCGTTTTGATAAATAATTTTATTAATTAATTATTTTTCTAAACTTTGTTCTCCTGCCGTCGGCTCAGTATTCGCGAGACGCAAAGTGCTGTTTCGATCACTTTTTTTACAGTTCTCAGTAGTTCTCGCACAGTTTCGACCTATTTCGTAGGTTTCACTAACAATTTCGTCAATTAATTATTTTTTACAATTTTCTATTTCGACACCTGTCACTGCATTCAGCAGAGGTATGAGATGCAAACAGAGTCAATTATTATTCCAATGATAGTTTTCGTTAGTTCTCGCATAGCCCCGACCATTTCCATGCGTTTTGATAAATAATTTTATTAATTAATTATTTTTCTAAACTTTGTTCTCCTGCCGTCGGCTCAGTATTCGCGAGACGCAAAGTGCTGTTTCGATCACTTTTTTTACAGTTCTCAGTAGTTCTCGCACAGTTTCGACCTATTTCGTAGGTTTCACTAACAATTTCGTCAATTAATTATTTTTTACAATTTTCTATTTCGACACCTGTCACTGCATTCAGCAGAGGTATGAGATGCAAACAGAGTCAATTATTATTCCAATGATAGTTTTCGTTAGTTCTCGCATAGCCCCGACCATTTCCATGCGTTTTGATAAATAATTTTATTAATTAATTATTTTTCTAAACTTTGTTCTCCTGCCGTCGGCTCAGTATTCGCGAGACGCAAAGTGCTGTTTCGATCACTTTTTTTACAGTTCTCAGTAGTTCTCGCACAGTTTCGACCTATTTCGTAGGTTTCACTAACAATTTCGTCAATTAATTATTTTTTACAATTTTCTATTTCGACACCTGTCACTGCATTCAGCAGAGGTATGAGATGCAAACAGAGTCAATTATTATTCCAATGATAGTTTTCGTTAGTTCTCGCATAGCCCCGACCATTTCCATGCGTTTTGATAAATAATTTTATTAATTAATTATTTTTCTAAACTTTGTTCTCCTGCCGTCGGCTCAGTATTCGCGAGACGCAAAGTGCTGTTTCGATCACTTTTTTTACAGTTCTCAGTAGTTCTCGCACAGTTTCGACCTATTTCGTAGGTTTCACTAACAATTTCGTCAATTAATTATTTTTTACAATTTTCTATTTCGACACCTGTCACTGCATTCAGCAGAGGTATGAGATGCAAACAGAGTCAATTATTATTCCAATGATAGTTTTCGTTAGTTCTCGCATAGCCCCGACCATTTCCATGCGTTTTGATAAATAATTTTATTAATTAATTATTTTTCTAAACTTTGTTCTCCTGCCGTCGGCTCAGTATTCGCGAGACGCAAAGTGCTGTTTCGATCACTTTTTTTACAGTTCTCAGTAGTTCTCGCACAGTTTCGACCTATTTCGTAGGTTTCACTAACAATTTCGTCAATTAATTATTTTTTACAATTTTCTATTTCGACACCTGTCACTGCATTCAGCAGAGGTATGAGATGCAAACAGAGTCAATTATTATTCCAATGATAGTTTTCGTTAGTTCTCGCATAGCCCCGACCATTTCCATGCGTTTTGATAAATAATTTTATTAATTAATTATTTTTCTAAACTTTGTTCTCCTGCCGTCGGCTCAGTATTCGCGAGACGCAAAGTGCTGTTTCGATCACTTTTTTTACAGTTCTCAGTAGTTCTCGCACAGTTTCGACCTATTTCGTAGGTTTCACTAACAATTTCGTCAATTAATTATTTTTTACAATTTTCTATTTCGACACCTGTCACTGCATTCAGCAGAGGTATGAGATGCAAACAGAGTCAATTATTATTCCAATGATAGTTTTCGTTAGTTCTCGCATAGCCCCGACCATTTCCATGCGTTTTGATAAATAATTTTATTAATTAATTATTTTTCTAAACTTTGTTCTCCTGCCGTCGGCTCAGTATTCGCGAGACGCAAAGTGCTGTTTCGATCACTTTTTTTACAGTTCTCAGTAGTTCTCGCACAGTTTCGACCTATTTCGTAGGTTTCACTAACAATTTCGTCAATTAATTATTTTTTACAATTTTCTATTTCGACACCTGTCACTGCATTCAGCAGAGGTATGAGATGCAAACAGAGTCAATTATTATTCCAATGATAGTTTTCGTTAGTTCTCGCATAGCCCCGACCATTTCCATGCGTTTTGATAAATAATTTTATTAATTAATTATTTTTCTAAACTTTGTTCTCCTGCCGTCGGCTCAGTATTCGCGAGACGCAAAGTGCTGTTTCGATCACTTTTTTTACAGTTCTCAGTAGTTCTCGCACAGTTTCGACCTATTTCGTAGGTTTCACTAACAATTTCGTCAATTAATTATTTTTTACAATTTTCTATTTCGACACCTGTCACTGCATTCAGCAGAGGTATGAGATGCAAACAGAGTCAATTATTATTCCAATGATAGTTTTCGTTAGTTCTCGCATAGCCCCGACCATTTCCATGCGTTTTGATAAATAATTTTATTAATTAATTATTTTTCTAAACTTTGTTCTCCTGCCGTCGGCTCAGTATTCGCGAGACGCAAAGTGCTGTTTCGATCACTTTTTTTACAGTTCTCAGTAGTTCTCGCACAGTTTCGACCTATTTCGTAGGTTTCACTAACAATTTCGTCAATTAATTATTTTTTACAATTTTCTATTTCGACACCTGTCACTGCATTCAGCAGAGGTATGAGATGCAAACAGAGTCAATTATTATTCCAATGATAGTTTTCGTTAGTTCTCGCATAGCCCCGACCATTTCCATGCGTTTTGATAAATAATTTTATTAATTAATTATTTTTCTAAACTTTGTTCTCCTGCCGTCGGCTCAGTATTCGCGAGACGCAAAGTGCTGTTTCGATCACTTTTTTTACAGTTCTCAGTAGTTCTCGCACAGTTTCGACCTATTTCGTAGGTTTCACTAACAATTTCGTCAATTAATTATTTTTTACAATTTTCTATTTCGACACCTGTCACTGCATTCAGCAGAGGTATGAGATGCAAACAGAGTCAATTATTATTCCAATGATAGTTTTCGTTAGTTCTCGCATAGCCCCGACCATTTCCATGCGTTTTGATAAATAATTTTATTAATTAATTATTTTTCTAAACTTTGTTCTCCTGCCGTCGGCTCAGTATTCGCGAGACGCAAAGTGCTGTTTCGATCACTTTTTTTACAGTTCTCAGTAGTTCTCGCACAGTTTCGACCTATTTCGTAGGTTTCACTAACAATTTCGTCAATTAATTATTTTTTACAATTTTCTATTTCGACACCTGTCACTGCATTCAGCAGAGGTATGAGATGCAAACAGAGTCAATTATTATTCCAATGATAGTTTTCGTTAGTTCTCGCATAGCCCCGACCATTTCCATGCGTTTTGATAAATAATTTTATTAATTAATTATTTTTCTAAACTTTGTTCTCCTGCCGTCGGCTCAGTATTCGCGAGACGCAAAGTGCTGTTTCGATCACTTTTTTTACAGTTCTCAGTAGTTCTCGCACAGTTTCGACCTATTTCGTAGGTTTCACTAACAATTTCGTCAATTAATTATTTTTTACAATTTTCTATTTCGACACCTGTCACTGCATTCAGCAGAGGTATGAGATGCAAACAGAGTCAATTATTATTCCAATGATAGTTTTCGTTAGTTCTCGCATAGCCCCGACCATTTCCATGCGTTTTGATAAATAATTTTATTAATTAATTATTTTTCTAAACTTTGTTCTCCTGCCGTCGGCTCAGTATTCGCGAGACGCAAAGTGCTGTTTCGATCACTTTTTTTACAGTTCTCAGTAGTTCTCGCACAGTTTCGACCTATTTCGTAGGTTTCACTAACAATTTCGTCAATTAATTATTTTTTACAATTTTCTATTTCGACACCTGTCACTGCATTCAGCAGAGGTATGAGATGCAAACAGAGTCAATTATTATTCCAATGATAGTTTTCGTTAGTTCTCGCATAGCCCCGACCATTTCCATGCGTTTTGATAAATAATTTTATTAATTAATTATTTTTCTAAACTTTGTTCTCCTGCCGTCGGCTCAGTATTCGCGAGACGCAAAGTGCTGTTTCGATCACTTTTTTTACAGTTCTCAGTAGTTCTCGCACAGTTTCGACCTATTTCGTAGGTTTCACTAACAATTTCGTCAATTAATTATTTTTTACAATTTTCTATTTCGACACCTGTCACTGCATTCAGCAGAGGTATGAGATGCAAACAGAGTCAATTATTATTCCAATGATAGTTTTCGTTAGTTCTCGCATAGCCCCGACCATTTCCATGCGTTTTGATAAATAATTTTATTAATTAATTATTTTTCTAAACTTTGTTCTCCTGCCGTCGGCTCAGTATTCGCGAGACGCAAAGTGCTGTTTCGATCACTTTTTTTACAGTTCTCAGTAGTTCTCGCACAGTTTCGACCTATTTCGTAGGTTTCACTAACAATTTCGTCAATTAATTATTTTTTACAATTTTCTATTTCGACACCTGTCACTGCATTCAGCAGAGGTATGAGATGCAAACAGAGTCAATTATTATTCCAATGATAGTTTTCGTTAGTTCTCGCATAGCCCCGACCATTTCCATGCGTTTTGATAAATAATTTTATTAATTAATTATTTTTCTAAACTTTGTTCTCCTGCCGTCGGCTCAGTATTCGCGAGACGCAAAGTGCTGTTTCGATCACTTTTTTTACAGTTCTCAGTAGTTCTCGCACAGTTTCGACCTATTTCGTAGGTTTCACTAACAATTTCGTCAATTAATTATTTTTTACAATTTTCTATTTCGACACCTGTCACTGCATTCAGCAGAGGTATGAGATGCAAACAGAGTCAATTATTATTCCAATGATAGTTTTCGTTAGTTCTCGCATAGCCCCGACCATTTCCATGCGTTTTGATAAATAATTTTATTAATTAATTATTTTTCTAAACTTTGTTCTCCTGCCGTCGGCTCAGTATTCGCGAGACGCAAAGTGCTGTTTCGATCACTTTTTTTACAGTTCTCAGTAGTTCTCGCACAGTTTCGACCTATTTCGTAGGTTTCACTAACAATTTCGTCAATTAATTATTTTTTACAATTTTCTATTTCGACACCTGTCACTGCATTCAGCAGAGGTATGAGATGCAAACAGAGTCAATTATTATTCCAATGATAGTTTTCGTTAGTTCTCGCATAGCCCCGACCATTTCCATGCGTTTTGATAAATAATTTTATTAATTAATTATTTTTCTAAACTTTGTTCTCCTGCCGTCGGCTCAGTATTCGCGAGACGCAAAGTGCTGTTTCGATCACTTTTTTTACAGTTCTCAGTAGTTCTCGCACAGTTTCGACCTATTTCGTAGGTTTCACTAACAATTTCGTCAATTAATTATTTTTTACAATTTTCTATTTCGACACCTGTCACTGCATTCAGCAGAGGTATGAGATGCAAACAGAGTCAATTATTATTCCAATGATAGTTTTCGTTAGTTCTCGCATAGCCCCGACCATTTCCATGCGTTTTGATAAATAATTTTATTAATTAATTATTTTTCTAAACTTTGTTCTCCTGCCGTCGGCTCAGTATTCGCGAGACGCAAAGTGCTGTTTCGATCACTTTTTTTACAGTTCTCAGTAGTTCTCGCACAGTTTCGACCTATTTCGTAGGTTTCACTAACAATTTCGTCAATTAATTATTTTTTACAATTTTCTATTTCGACACCTGTCACTGCATTCAGCAGAGGTATGAGATGCAAACAGAGTCAATTATTATTCCAATGATAGTTTTCGTTAGTTCTCGCATAGCCCCGACCATTTCCATGCGTTTTGATAAATAATTTTATTAATTAATTATTTTTCTAAACTTTGTTCTCCTGCCGTCGGCTCAGTATTCGCGAGACGCAAAGTGCTGTTTCGATCACTTTTTTTACAGTTCTCAGTAGTTCTCGCACAGTTTCGACCTATTTCGTAGGTTTCACTAACAATTTCGTCAATTAATTATTTTTTACAATTTTCTATTTCGACACCTGTCACTGCATTCAGCAGAGGTATGAGATGCAAACAGAGTCAATTATTATTCCAATGATAGTTTTCGTTAGTTCTCGCATAGCCCCGACCATTTCCATGCGTTTTGATAAATAATTTTATTAATTAATTATTTTTCTAAACATTGTTCTCCTGCCGTCGGCTCAGTATTCGCGAGACGCAAAGTGCTGTTTCGATCACTTTTTTTACAGTTCTCAGTAGTTCTCGCACAGTTTCGACCTATTTCGTAGGTTTCACTAACAATTTCGTCAATTAATTATTTTTTACAATTTTCTATTTCGACACCTGTCACTGCATTCAGCAGAGGTATGAGATGCAAACAGAGTCAATTATTATTCCAATGATAGTTTTCGTTAGTTCTCGCATAGCCCCGACCATTTCCATGCGTTTTGATAAATAATTTTATTAATTAATTATTTTTCTAAACTTTGTTCTCCTGCCGTCGGCTCAGTATTCGCGAGACGCAAAGTGCTGTTTCGATCACTTTTTTTACAGTTCTCAGTAGTTCTCGCACAGTTTCGACCTATTTCGTAGGTTTCACTAACAATTTCGTCAATTAATTATTTTTTACAATTTTCTATTTCGACACCTGTCACTGCATTCAGCAGAGGTATGAGATGCAAACAGAGTCAATTATTATTCCAATGATAGTTTTCGTTAGTTCTCGCATAGCCCCGACCATTTCCATGCGTTTTGATAAATAATTTTATTAATTAATTATTTTTCTAAACTTTGTTCTCCTGCCGTCGGCTCAGTATTCGCGAGACGCAAAGTGCTGTTTCGATCACTTTTTTTACAGTTCTCAGTAGTTCTCGCACAGTTTCGACCTATTTCGTAGGTTTCACTAACAATTTCGTCAATTAATTATTTTTTACAATTTTCTATTTCGACACCTGTCACTGCATTCAGCAGAGGTATGAGATGCAAACAGAGTCAATTATTATTCCAATGATAGTTTTCGTTAGTTCTCGCATAGCCCCGACCATTTCCATGCGTTTTGATAAATAATTTTATTAATTAATTATTTTTCTAAACTTTGTTCTCCTGCCGTCGGCTCAGTATTCGCGAGACGCAAAGTGCTGTTTCGATCACTTTTTTTACAGTTCTCAGTAGTTCTCGCACAGTTTCGACCTATTTCGTAGGTTTCACTAACAATTTCGTCAATTAATTATTTTTTACAATTTTCTATTTCGACACCTGTCACTGCATTCAGCAGAGGTATGAGATGCAAACAGAGTCAATTATTATTCCAATGATAGTTTTCGTTAGTTCTCGCATAGCCCCGACCATTTCCATGCGTTTTGATAAATAATTTTATTAATTAATTATTTTTCTAAACTTTGTTCTCCTGCCGTCGGCTCAGTATTCGCGAGACGCAAAGTGCTGTTTCGATCACTTTTTTTACAGTTCTCAGTAGTTCTCGCACAGTTTCGACCTATTTCGTAGGTTTCACTAACAATTTCGTCAATTAATTATTTTTTACAATTTTCTATTTCGACACCTGTCACTGCATTCAGCAGAGGTATGAGATGCAAACAGAGTCAATTATATTCCAATGATAGTTTTCGATAGTTCTCGCATAGCCCCGACCATTTCCATGCGTTTTGATAAATAATTTTATTAATTAATTATTTTTCTAAATTTGTTCTCCTGCCGTCGGCTCAGTATTTGCGAGACGCAAAGGGCTGTTTCGATCACTTTTTTTACAGTTCTCAGTAGTTCTCGCACAGTTTCGACCTATTTCGTAGGTTTCACTAACAATTTCGTCAATTAATTATTTTTTACAATTTTCTATTTCGACACCTGTCACTGCATTCAGCAGAGGTATGAGATGCAAACAGAGTCAATTATTATTCCAATGATAGTTTTCGTTAGTTCTCGCATAGCCCCGACCATTTCCATGCGTTTTGATAAATAATTTTATTAATTAATTATTTTTCTAAACATTGTTCTCCTGCCGTCGGCTCAGTATTCGCGAGACGCAAAGTGCTGTTTCGATCACTTTTTTTACAGTTCTCAGTAGTTCTCGCACAGTTTCGACCTATTTCGTAGGTTTCACTAACAATTTCGTCAATTAATTATTTTTTACAATTTTCTATTTCGACACCTGTCACTGCATTCAGCAGAGGTATGAGATGCAAACAGAGTCAATTATTATTCCAATGATAGTTTTCGTTAGTTCTCGCATAGCCCCGACCATTTCCATGCGTTTTGATAAATAATTTTATTAATTAATTATTTTTCTAAACTTTGTTCTCCTGCCGTCGGCTCAGTATTCGCGAGACGCAAAGTGCTGTTTCGATCACTTTTTTTACAGTTCTCAGTAGTTCTCGCACAGTTTCGACCTATTTCGTAGGTTTCACTAACAATTTCGTCAATTAATTATTTTTTACAATTTTCTATTTCGACACCTGTCACTGCATTCAGCAGAGGTATGAGATGCAAACAGAGTCAATTATTATTCCAATGATAGTTTTCGTTAGTTCTCGCATAGCCCCGACCATTTCCATGCGTTTTGATAAATAATTTTATTAATTAATTATTTTTCTAAACATTGTTCTCCTGCCGTCGGCTCAGTATTCGCGAGACGCAAAGTGCTGTTTCGATCACTTTTTTTACAGTTCTCAGTAGTTCTCGCACAGTTTCGACCTATTTCGTAGGTTTCACTAACAATTTCGTCAATTAATTATTTTTTACAATTTTCTATTTCGACACCTGTCACTGCATTCAGCAGAGGTATGAGATGCAAACAGAGTCAATTATTATTCCAATGATAGTTTTCGTTAGTTCTCGCATAGCCCCGACCATTTCCATGCGTTTTGATAAATAATTTTATTAATTAATTATTTTTCTAAACTTTGTTCTCCTGCCGTCGGCTCAGTATTCGCGAGACGCAAAGTGCTGTTTCGATCACTTTTTTTACAGTTCTCAGTAGTTCTCGCACAGTTTCGACCTATTTCGTAGGTTTCACTAACAATTTCGTCAATTAATTATTTTTTACAATTTTCTATTTCGACACCTGTCACTGCATTCAGCAGAGGTATGAGATGCAAACAGAGTCAATTATTATTCCAATGATAGTTTTCGATAGTTCTCGCATAGCCCCGACCATTTCCATGCGTTTTGATAAATAATTTTATTAATTAATTATTTTTCTAAATTTTGTTCTCCTGCCGTCGGCTCAGTATTTGCGAGACGCAAAGGGCTGTTTCGATCACTTTTTTTACAGTTCTCAGTAGTTCTCGCACAGTTTCGACCTATTTCGTAGGTTTCACTAACAATTCCGTCAATTAATTATTTTTTTACAATTTTTTATTTCGACTCCTGTCACTGCATTCAGCAGAGGTATGAGATGCAAACAGAGTCGATCATTATTTCTACGATAGTTTTCACTAGTTTTCACATAGCCTCGACCATTTTCATGCGTTTTGATATATAATTTTATTAATTAATTATTTTTCTAAACTTTGTTCTTCTGCCGTCGGCACAGTATTCCCGAGACGCAAAGTGCTGTTTCGATCACTTTTTTTACAGTTCTCAGTAGTTCTCACACAGTTTTGATCTATTTCGTAAATTTCACTAACAATTCCGTCAATTAATAATTTTTTACAATTTTCTATTTTGACTCCTGTCACTGCATTCAGCAGAGGTATGAGATGCAAACAGAGTCGATCATTATTTCTACAATAGTTTTCACTAGTTTTCACATAGCCTCGACCATTTCCATGCGTTTTGATAAATAATATTATTAATTAATTATTTTTCTAAACTTTTTTCTCCTGCCGTCGGCACAGTATTCGCGAGACGCGCAAAGTGCTGTTTCGATCACTATTTTTACAGTTCTCAATAGTTCTCGCACAGTTTTGACTTATTTCATGCGTTTCAATAACAATTCCGTTAACTAATAATTTTCTAACAATTTCTCATTTTGACTTCTGTCACTGCATTCAGCAGAGGTATGAGATGCAAACAGAGTCAATTGTTATTTCTACAATAATTTTCGCTAGTTTTCACACAGCCCTGACCATTACTTATTTCCATACAGCTGTTATAAATATGTTTTTTAGTAAAAATAAAAAATTTTCACATTTTTTGTTAATATTTAAAAAAATATTGATTTTAAAAGGAAAGCAATTGTAGATTCTGATAGAGGAATAAAAGAGCAATCGTTTTATACTTTCCTTTTTTTCATACAGCTATTATAAATAGGTTTTTTATTAAAAATAAAAAATTTTACGTTTTTTGTTAATATTTCGAAAAGTATTAATTTTAAAAGGGGAGCAATTGTAGATTATGATGGAGCAATGAAGGAGCAATCGTTTAAGTTTTTTTTTTTTTTTTAATATGGACTTGCAGCGCCAACGTATTTCTGGTCATTTTTTCGCAGGCATAAATTAATTTCCAAACAACGCCACCTCGACGGTTTCGGATCAAAACGTGTGGAAGATTTCGTAGCAAAGTTCCAGAGAAATTGAAGAAATCCAATTTACCATCACTCGAAACGAAATCAGAAGATGCCAAAATGGAGCCGGCCGGCAGATGGAGCCAGACGCACGAAACATCGGAGCGCAGCGAGCGCAGCGTACGCGGCTATGTTCAGGTGGCATTTAGTGACGCGTGCACCGCATTGGGGGTAAAAGTGTTTGAGGGATTTGCGGCGAGTTTCAGTGGAAAATCGATGGCCGGGACGAGGTGTGTCGACGACGACGACGGTGAACCTTCACAGGTGATTCCGGACGCGCGTGAATAAAACGCGGAAAGTATCCTCCTCGCGAGGAGAGACCGAGGATCTCGCGACCCGTTGTTGCCGATTGTTCGCGAGCACGCCTTGCACCCGGGCGGCGTAGCACCCTCGTCTCGCGCACATCTCGCACGTCGTCTCTCATCATGATACCCGTGAACGTCGGCGTGCATCGGCGGTCCACTGGCAAGCGCAACGTCCGTGGCATGAACGTTCAACGGAATCCCCGCGCGATGTATCGGGTCAGAGTCTGCAATCCAGACTAAGCGGACGCGATGACGACGTGCTGGACAGACCAGGTAAGGAGTTTCGGTATCGCTTCTTTAGCCGGGCGCGGTAGCAGTCCTAGGGTTGATTAGTGTAATTATAGTTAAAATTGTAAAATGTCGGCATTGTTGGTTGCATGAAGAAATAACAGTACATCCGCTGACGCGACGTACGCGTTGCGGTTTAATTTTATTAATGCTTAGCAAAATATAATTACGTTTGTCATGCTCCCGATGAAAATTTTTTTCAGAGTTTTTATGTAAATTTTCGGAATTTTTCAAAATTTCTTTGTAATTTTGTAACTTAATATACTGTGACATTTCTACTAACTTTATTAAATAAATTATAACGCATCTTTAAAGGCGCCCTTCACGTAAATTTTCTCTGATTTCTTAGAATTTTTCGTATGTTATTATGATTTTTAAGATTTTTCATTTTATAATTTCTAATGAAATTTATATATACGAAAAAAAATTCTTAAAAAAAGTAATCCTAGACTTTTTTTAGCATGTCTGAAAAGTACTTTAATATTAAAATTTTGAGATAAGTTTTTATCAGGGACATGTTTAAAAATATGTTAATTTATTTAAAGAAGCTAGTAGAAAATTTTATTATAGGGTGAGTTTAATTGAGATCATAGGATTAATCGTATGATAACGAGCAAGAAATGCAAACATGAAAATAAAACCAGATGTAATATTCAGATACATAAATTAATAATAGAAACATAAAGGACGTGTGATATAAATGTTACAAGATGGGATTGTTGCCTTTTGTTTTAAACAAATTAGGAAAATTCTAGATTAATATTTATTTCGTTTTTGTGCACTAATAGAAAAATGTGTAATATTTACAATTATAATTACATAATTAACTAATTATAGTCAGAAATATAATTTTTAGAGCAACTATTACAATAATATTAATAATAGTAATTATATACTTGTAGCGATGGCAACTATGAAAAAAATTTAAAATATAGCATATGGTTATTATTAATCTTACATTAATAATTATTATAAAAAAGGATTCCTGACTATGATTATTTTACTATATAATTATAGTTACAAACACATCACATTTTTCTATCAGTGTATGTTAGCGATTACATTTTCTAGGTAATTTACGCGCTTTGTAAACTAGATCGATCTATTTTGAGGTCTAAAGTAAAAATAATAAAATCATAAAATAATAATTCTCGCGTTCCTGTTTTTCCTCCTATGTGTGTGTGCGGTAGCAGAAACTTATTCAATCGGCACAATTTAATAGAATGAATAAAGCGTGTGGTTGTTAAAATGATGAAATTTTTTACAGCATTGCTTATTACGCTTGAACTTTATAATTTTTTTTATAGTTCAACAAAATTATTTTTAGATTTGTATCTAGCTAAATTTTTAGATATTTTAACAAACCTTTTCCACGATTATATATTATTATTATTTAACAGAAATATTTACAATATTTATTCGTATTTCTGCTATTCTTAAATTTTTACTAATAATAGATGCTTCTCGTACTTTTTATGTTATGTTATTAACATATTTTTATAAATATCGTTATATTTTGCGTATTATTAATATATATTATGTATATTTTATACATATATATCTATATTTATTTTCATTTAAACACATGCGTACACACGCACGCGTATACACGCGATTCTAATTTCAGAGCTTAGATGCTTCTTTCATGGCGGTTCTCAATGTTACGTCATTTTTCGTAATGTTTGGAAATAATTCATTCGTTTACGACATGGGAGTGATTTCGCGCTCGGATAAGCGTTATTTATACGTTATACATAAAATTAAATTATAGTTTACATTTGTCGCGTAGTCGTGCACATACTAAGCCGCCATAAATAATCTAGAGAAAAAAA
This sequence comes from Monomorium pharaonis, assembly GCF_013373865.1. Lineage (NCBI taxonomy): Eukaryota > Metazoa > Arthropoda > Insecta > Hymenoptera > Formicidae > Monomorium > Monomorium pharaonis. Next base: position 2,917,786 of record NC_050474.1, on the reverse strand, counting down.
AGGTTGAGCTGATAAACCGACGATTAAATTTAGCTAAGTAACGGACATATTATTTGCATCAGAAAATCATGGAATCATTTGTTTATTTCTATTTAGAATTTCGCGTGATATCAATTTTTTTCATTTTCTTTGTAATTTTCTACTGTAAAATTTCTATACGACAGAAGAGTAAAAGCATTTCTAAAAGCATATTTCTAACGTTTATATGTTACGAATTATTTTCATTAATTCAGGCAGATATAGTCTCTTTCCATCTAAGTTGTTCAAGTCTACCGGCGTTTTAATGACCAATAGGCGATATTAATGCCAGACATTATTGTACTTATCTCTTGCAACATGAGAATTATGGCGTTGTAACATTGCGGTTCAAATGCTCGCTATCGATGGCGATTAATTAAAAAGCGTTATATCGAAACCTTGCTCTGCATTAAGCAGGCATTCTTTATTGCCACATTAAAGTACATTTCCATTCACGCTACGTCGCGGAAAGATATTTGCCGTTATCATCGTGATAATATATATAATCGTGTACTTTCTCTCTATGCCTTTCTCCGTAATTTCATTAATTTCATTGTTAATTCTGGAGTGTGCTTAACCGTTCCGCTTAATAATCTTGTGATTGGGTACGTTTGGAAATATGCAATATTCGATTATTTATTTAGCTTACATTTGCAAAGATGAGCAACATATTAAATTTTCTATAATCTCTTTGAAATCCACGTTACTGATATCTATTATAAACTTTTTTTTATTTTAATAGCACAGTTTAATTTATTGTGTAAGTTACATGAAAATTTAACAAATTAATGAATATTATTTTTATTTATTTATATGCACATACACACGTATATATATTTTATATTTTTTTAAATTTATTATAGAAAAATTAATTTAATTCTCTTTAAATTATGTAAGTTTTTTTTAACTAAAATGTTTGAATCATGCTCTGTAGCCTTTACATAAAGAATTGAATGTCTGATGGAAAGAATCACGAGCCCTTATCTCGGGTAAGATATCATTTTTTGCGTTCTAATGTTATGACAGGATATCGCGATATCTTTTATCTTGTAGGTTCAAAAAGAAGTTAATCTCTTTTGATGTAAATGTGAATAATTAGCGAAATTATTCTTGAATTAGTTTCAAGTTCGATGATTAAGATGATTTCAATTTTGGGCCTACTTAACAGGATATTTAAAAAAAATCGAAAGTAAAAAATACCGAACAGGAGCACTTTCTGTGTGGCTACAATAAGAAAAGCTGTATTATGCGATTTAACTTTACATCATGCCCCAGCTATCTTCCTATTGATGTCGTACAAGTAACGTGGATCGATAGGAGCGACCCATACCTGTAATCTAGGAATCTAGCAAAGATATTTACACATTGTGACGCTGTAACTTAGCAGAAATGTGACTGGCAGAAGTGCGTCGCAATTATTTTTTTTTTTTTTCTAGTATTAATCATTTCACAAAATCTTGTCGGCATCGGATAGAGATAACAAGTTGTATCAACCGGAACGTCGAATATATTAATTCTTTGAACAGCGCGAAACCATATTTTATATAATGATAAAACATCTTTTTTTGCCTTTCGGCAAATTAGTCATCTAGACAGACGGTCGTTTCGAAATCATATCCTGTTATTAATAACTGTCAGTCGGAAATCAATTAACTATGAAGCTCCGACGCTTATATAACCGTTCACTTGCCAGCACGTCCAGTACGATTTGCAAAGTACAATTATTACAAAATCACCGCAAAAAGATCTTCTTGCTATCCGTATTTTTTTTTCGCTACACGGAAAGAATGATTTTACTTAAGAATTTAGTTGAATATAAAATCTGAAAATAATTCTGTTACGAAAATAATTGGGTCAAATCAAAAATATTAATCAAATACTACATCAAAATAATTATGTAGGACGCTGAAAATAATATCGCTAGAATATGAAAACTTTTTGCAGCATTGCCCATTCATGCTTGAACCTCCTTCACAATTATTTTTCATGGTCCAACAAAATTATTTTTAGATCTGCGTCCAGCTAAATTTTTACTCGAGCAAAAAAAGAATTAGAATGATCATTCTCACCGCGTGTACGTGGTATTAATCATCCGCGCGTTATCGGATTACAGGACATTTCCAATTGCAGGAAAGTCGTACCGCAAACGCAGTCTTTCACCATGACGGTCGCATCGAGGGGAATGATATCTCACGACTGATATCGCCTTGTGAAATCGCCATTCATCGCGCGGCCTTCGCGAATACGAAGCTTCCGCGGGAAAAACGATCGCGTGTGGTGTACACGCTCCAGTACGACGCCGACCGTCGCCGGGTGAGGAGTATCCGTTGTCACTAGCTGCTCCGCGCGCAACCGGTCGACCGACGAGGCCTCACATTCTCCGATAATCGGCTCCGACGCACCCTGGGAAAATCAGAGGAACTGAACAGATCGACGCCCTTCTTGGAAGAAACAGGTGCGAATCATTACGTGCTATATGCACGCTATATATATAATATGTAAATATATATACACATATAAATCTCCCTTGTTCCATTTTTTTTTCTCCGCGTGTTTATACGTGCGATTCTTGACATTCTGCGCACGAACGACTACGTCGTAGATAGTAATCTACTCGTTCTATCGATCCACAATTATATCTGTCTGAATATCGAAGAAGGTATAAAGTGACAGCGTGATTGACGGTCGGGAAATAAAAGGGAAATAGGAGATGGGAGAACGTGTTTTGTGTACCGTGCATACTTTCTAAGATCCTAGACACGATTCAGTTTGCAGGTTGATTGCATTTCGCAAGTGTCGGGTATCCCGAAGATTTCTTGAGTTTGTCTCTCTCCTTTTCTCTCCTTTTTTTTTCTCTGAATAATAAAAAGAGTCCGTGTTTCAAATTTGGAGATATCTACAGTAAAGTTTAATTTTATTTATAGAATTGTACGACGGGATATTCTAAAAGAAAGCATAACGTTTGCTTTCAATCTAAGAAAATATGAATATTGTATTATTGACTCATGAACAATGTTATTTGAAAATGTACGTTTACGCCGCGTATTTTACTTCTGCCCTTAAAATATAATATCGTAATAGCAAAAATTGTCATTCCGTAAAAAGCAGCGATCCGTCACCTGTGCATATTGTGCAGATATATCGCTAATCGACGAGTCACTATAATTTAATAAATTCAAAAGGGTATCGGGCGGATTACCATTTATCAAATTCCTCTTCGTCCGGTCTTGCTTGAAATTCCATGCTTGTGATAATTCTGTTCACGTGCGCTCAGTATAAGTCCAAGTGACGTAATTGTCGGTGCAGTGAACGGAGCACGCAACAGCGCTAAATCTATCAATTATCCACCTGAGAACTTCCGCGAAAGCGGTATATTTCCGTAATAGGAAGCCTCATCTAACAACAAAATGGGAAATCAAACGTAATAATTAATATCAAATTATGGTGTGGACGTACTTTTCTGGAGCGATGGGAATATTAATATTGACGGGAATATTAATATTAATATTAAGTTAAATGTAAAATTTGAAATTTTGTTATACACAATTATCAATAATGTCAACAATATTAATGTTGATAATAAATTTAATTGCATTTTACCCGGCAACCTGCGATATCGATAGAGACGGAAAATACATTGCCGATAAACGAAGGCGCGTATCTTTTTAATATTTTTAAAGATCGCGAAATTGTATTTAAATGCATTATCGTAATCGCGTAATCTTCGTTACGTAAAGCACCGAAGCCAACGACCGATGGTATAAATTTATCACCTGCTCGGTGCAATTTAATTGCGCGCGTATTTCAGCTCGTCGGACTTTGGCGGATATTCCGGGCACGTCTAATCTTCGTTATAAAAATACTTTCAATATTACTGAGCGTACTCTTATTGAGCGTTCTCTTTTATGTCGAGATTTTAATTTATGCGTTGCTTTAATTGTCAGCCTGTCTTTTCAAAGTTATGATCGCAAGTGCCACGTCGTTTTAAGTGGGGACGAGGCGGTGACTTGCATGAAGCAACCAATTCTGAACTACAGAATGCCGGTTTATTATCGTACTCGTTCTCTATCAAGAAACATAGTGATTATCGAATTATCAGAGCTCTTCTTCGGCTATGTATCTTATATGCATGATAAAGTATGCTCAATTTCAACAACTCTTGTTGATAGAACCAACACAAAAGGTAAAGTTACAAGCGAATCAGTATTAGGAGCTTTATATCAAATAAATTATTAGATTATGACTTGACATTTTTGAATTACTGAATTAAAGAGACGCATGGAAGTTCTAAATTTCGTAATTATCTTATTTTATCTTTAGTTGCCTTATCTTTATCCTTTTTTCATGATAATAATATTAGGCCATTTTTTTTAACTGATAGATAAGAAGAAAGAAATCCATAGATAGAATACTTCGAAAACAATAAAGATATCATTTTGCTGATTTGATATATTTTTAATTATAATACATTGAATAATATATTTACAATGTTGATGCGAATTCATTGTGAGTCACGTTGCATCATGCTACGAAATTTTTGCGATACACTTTTTTTTTTAATGATGCAAAAGATGAATGCCGGCTTACGTATGCGTTACGTAACTATTGATCTCGATAGCAAAAGCGTAACTACATGTGCTGTGAAATTCTGCGAAGTCTTGCTGTTGCCAGTGACCGAATTTTGAGATGGTGAATTTCGCGATCGTTTCCGTGGAGTTTGTAACGCGCAACGGAACAACTGAATATTTCAGAGTTTATAAGAGTTTGAAAGATTTTTTTTCCCGAATTGAAGTTTTGTTAATGATTATTGGATTATGAATGATTTTTTGAAAGAATACAAATACTATAGATTTTTATATTTTTCTCTCTTAAAAATTTCTCTAAATTTTTTATCCTTTTCTTTGATATTTTTGTCCCCTGTGATAATAATCCAAATTGGGAGAAAATCTCTCAGCCTGGAAACTCCGCACGATTCATCTTTTTTTCTTCCATAGAAAACATTCATGAATCGCGATATACATTTGAAACAAAAAAAGAAATTAAAAGAGATGTATGGAAAAAAAACTGCGCAAAGAGCCGAATAAATCAAAAGTATAAATATGATTCCTTTTTTGCAAATCGATAAAATATTGAATGTTCAATTTACTAGCTTAAATAGTCTGATGTTATCTAGTGGAATATTTAGTCAGTCGCAGACTTTTGGTACGCAGACCCGTTGTTAAACAAACGTTTAACTATTGCGATTATAGGCGTCATTTCATTTAGTCTGCTAATGAACGTAATGGTTATAAACATAATTCGCGATTAATGCGCCGTAGGCGAGTTTGTTGTACGAGTTAACCCGTAACAACGCAGGTTAAATGCCGAGATAATTGATGCGCCGAATAAGAGCCGGCGGCGGTCCTCATGGCTCATGTTTACTGAATTGTCCGGTGAAATTGATTAACATTTTCGTCTGCAGCGTGTGCTTCGCAGTCGAGTAATACCGACGTACAACCGTATGTTTTCCAGAACGCGTTGCGATATCGATTATTCTCTTGTAAATACACATTTACACTTTTAACAGATTCACATTTACCATACACTTTTTTTCCGTTGTTTTTTTTTTTTTTTTTTTTTTTTGCAATAATCACAAATCATTACATTTGCATTTACTACCATGTGTGACAAGTAACTGCTAGGTGCATTTACATTTCATTATTTTATTTTTCAAATGTAAAAAAACTGATAATTATTTATTATTAAAGAAGTTAATGATAAAAGCTAGCAATTTTGATGACTAATTCCTTGTTCACTGCTTGCACGTGTCAGCGGTTGTGGGAAAACTTTTTATCAGCTTGTACATGATTCTCAGTATTCTGTACATGATCAGCTTTTATATTTATATCCCATACTCGAATTATATGTAGAATAAACAAAAGTTTATTCATTGAGAATTAAAAGATTTCATAATAGTCGATGTTTCTTTTTTATTATGCTTTGATATTTAAGAAGCGGTTGTGAATAAATAGAAGTATTATATTCTGACCTCGCATATCCAAATACATCATAAATCTTGTCTATCATATTCCTTCCGTTCCGTTTTGTTTATAGCTCTAGTCCAACCTACGCTCAAATTACGCATCGTCTTTCGTTAGGGTCGCTTCTGACGTCGAAAAACGATTCCAAATTTGCGTGGCGGATATTCTCTGGTGGGTATAATTACTCACACTCTTCCAACTTAAATGGAGATTTACGATTTAGAGCAACATGTATTATTATCGTTTTTCTAAGCTAAAGAGATATTGTTTTTTTTTTTAATTAATTAGTTCAATGATATACAACTGCACGACTGTATGTTATATATTTCATAGGTTGATAGTAGATATATATTAATTATTGTACCTGAAATTATTGTATTTTAGACATATAGTATAAAAATATTTCGTAGTTTGCACAATTTTTACGCGTATTCATAATGTTAATGAATTATGGAATTGAGACATAGCTTTTTATAGGAAAACATTATATTTTTTTAATTGTATTGTTTGAAAGCTCTACACTTTTTATCAGAATCGAAAGAATAAGACAACATGATAATGTAAATTTTAAACGGTTTCTGCTAAATACTAAAATATTTCGAAGCATCACTTTAGATAAAGAATTTTATAGAATTGTAAAATTTATCTTATTTGATGTTGAAATTTTCATACGTGTTAATAACATTGTTAAATTATGGAATTGAGATATAGCTTTTAATAAAAGGACAGAACATATATATATTTTGAATATTATACTTTGAGAACTGTACAGAATTGAAGGAATAAGATAATAATATGATTTTTAGATGATTTTTAATAAATACTAAAAGATTTCGAAATATCGCTTCGGATAAAAATAGTTTTATGAATTGTAAAGTTTATGTTAATTAATGTCAAATCTAATATTAGATATAATCCTTCTAATAATGATGACAACAGTTAGCTAACACGCATTTCGTGGCTGACTCATTCCGAGATTAGGTTGCTGGATCGTTGGACCGGTGTCTGTTTCTTTGAAAGGGATGCGAGAGGAAAAGAGAGCGAAGGAATCCGGTAGAGACGGGAGAAAGGTGACGAACTGCCGTGTATTTACAAACGTATATTCGTAGTTTTAACTTGTACGTGTAAATGAGAAGGCGAATTTAATTTCGAAGACTTGTTACAAAATTTTCGTAATCTGCGCGGACCAGTTTTCTCTCATTTTTTTTTTCGCCGAGTAGAGAGACAGACACGTTTTATATTTAATTTATAAAAACTTAATTTATAAGGAGATTCGCGCGCGTTTAACAATGAATTTTCAGTTTGAAAACACGCGGATATCGCGAAGAACGTAACGCGATGCTTCGTCGACCTACGCATATATTATAAGTGGAATCTTCGGATCGCCTCGCTTTGGAATCTATGATAATCTCCTCGTCTGCGTTAACCGAATTCCGTTTAGTCGCCTCTCGGGTCGCTTTTCTAACCGCGAATAATCCGTCGATTAAGAATAGAAAACGCCGCGCGTAGCGCCAGCGCTGCTAGAATTGTTGTGGCACATCTAAATGTGCCTACTAACGCACCTGTTACGATGTCGTAAAGATAGGGGCCAGCGACGCGTGCTCGTTGCCTTATATCAGAATCGCGAATATGTTATTTCAGACATAACAAAACTGACTCGTAAATTCAGTCGTATGCGTAACGCCGGATCTTTAAGGTCGCGTGTCGCCTGTTTGAGATAGGCCGGATCTTCTTTCACGATTGATATTTGCACAGCTTATTTTCCGTGCGTTTAGAGATAGAGCGTAACATGAAAAAAGTTTGAGATACAGATAAAACTGTTGTCGAGCGTCGAGTACATCTAATCGAAACGTCAACACATTTCGTGGAGACATCCCGCGTTGCGTAATTAATCGTAATTAATATCCCGACATTTGCATGGCCCAGTTCCCACAGTCTTGTAACGGGATATAGAATACACGATCAAAGTTTTAATACGAATATGACATTGGACATAGCGCATGATTAAAATTTCAACAGAGATTTCGTAGAGTCGATTCTCTCGTAAATATACGTGATAGATCAAACGTGTATTGAGCGGAGTCGTGACCAGTTGACCCCAACGGGACATCCTTACTGCACATATCTTACGAAAGGAGGCATTCAGGTATAACTATTATCGATTTAACTCGCGATATGTATAACGCGTCCTTACGTCTTTCGCGGTCTTAATGGACTTTGCGGAACGAGTTCTTTTTTTCTATTCCGTTTCCGCTTAATTTATTGCGTCACTTGGGCAATAAATTAAAATGCGCGCAGGAAATAAAAAAAGGAAATGCCTGCTCGGAAGTATTTGCTTTTGCGTCATGCGCCGACGACGATTCTGTCATTTTTTCACTTATTCATACGTAGAATTGAACGAGAGGAAGAACTATTCCACATTAATGATTCAAAATTAATAACCAATGCGCGTGCTAGATACCACGAATTCTGGAGGAAATAACGATTTAACAAAATTAAATTTTCAGGTGAAATACAAGGCAGGTAACGCTGAACCTGCTACGTTTCCCTCATCTGAATTATTTTCATTACTATGTGTAATGATAACGATAACCTCTTTCGGACGTTCCTCGTGTTGCGCATTTTCACGCGGGAAATAGATTACATTGTCCATTATATTCCTCATCGATTCTCCAGCTTTCGCGGCGGCGGACAGTAAAATCGTTGTCGTCCGGTGACATGCCGGGGCATGTAAGCCAACCGCTCGAATATTTGTACACGTCGTGAATACCGCCTCATTGTCAACTAAAAACCATCTCGCACACCAACACGAGGGACACTGTCAACTCTGTCGATCGATATCGGCGCAATCGCGCGCAATAATCGTTGCCATTTACCTTTGATAGATTCCGCGATGAGATTCCGCCGTGTTCCCCCGAGAAATTGTCGGTGAAACATCGTTTCCCCCGATGGAACTTGATAAGGGGAGGAAGGAGGGAAACCAAATAACGATTTCTCTTGTTATCGTCTTTTGAAATACGGCGCCGACGATTTCACCCTTGTTCATCTGCATTCACGCAAACGTTTCGCTAAAATTCTCACTTCGTAAAGACGTCTATTTTGACAATTTTTATTTTACTGTTAGTTCTCTTCTCATAAGAAAAAAGTTTAATAATGTCGTAAGATCGAGATGCCTAACCGGTTGGACCATTGTCAATTCTTGTCTCTGTCGCTGATCTTCGTTCTTGAGTGACGTTGCTATTCTTAACTGTTAAGCATTATGATGAAAATGGACCACGACTGCGTACAAATTATCGAGACATTTTCTCCGGTTATTTGTGGAACAAGTGATCTCGACTAGAAGCAACGGGTAATGAAGGGAAATGAAGCTATGCGTAAGTTGCATCTCTTCTGTGCATATAAACTAGGTGTCCCTTCCATTGGCTCGTTTTAACTATGCTTTCTATATTCTCGTGCGTCAATTTGTGTCCGCAAACGTAAACAGAAGTTTTATTTTTATGGTATATTTCTATATTCCCAATATTTTAATTATACTATTGTTTCTATTATTATTCCATTGTTATATTATTATTCCTAGCAACGATTTAATTTTCCTAGATTCATTCTTTACGTCTTTTTATATACCTCTATTTATGAATGTCTTCGGTGGGCCTATCTGAATAACCAGGCCGTTTTTAACGGTCGATCGACAGGATGGTTTGCCGATTCATGTCACAGTAATTATACCGGGTGAACCGGTTAAGCGTTAGAGAGTAGGAAACATGACGCCAGTGAAGGCCGCTAATGAGAACGAAGGTCATTTACTTTTTAATAATAAAATTGGTCGATTATCTTTAAGATTGTGCTAACAACGGGAAACTTGCAAGATCGATGCTATTTACACAATTTATGAATTATTTGTCACAAGAATATCGGTTCACATTGATTGTAGGAAATATATCGCTTATAACATTTACATTCTTAAATCGCAACGTCATCCGTAAAGAAGTATCTCGTTTATCTTATCGACTTTTTACATGTCTAGTAATTAACTAGTGCGCAGAAAACTTTTATAACATGCGTAGCTTGTGCTAATCTTTTTTGCAATCACTAGTATACAATTGAAAGTGGAATGCAATATATATTTAATCTATATAAATAAAAATGTAAAATGTTTGTTACTCATCTAAGATCTCCGTAAGTTATTCACCGATTGCTTTGAAATTTTGACACAACGTTGCATTCGTAACCGGGAGTGTTCTTATGGGGTCTGATTATGGAAATATCGTGTGTTTCAAAAATGATGGCCATAATTTAAGTGTAAAAAATAGTTTTTCATTAATATTATTAAAATTTTGACACATTGAGACGGGGAGAGACCGGGAGAGACGGGGAGAGACCGGGAGAGACGGGAAGAGACAGGGAGAGACGGGGAGAGACCGGGAGAGACAGGGAGAGACGGGTAGAAACGGGGAGAGATGGGGAGAGATCGGAAGAGACCGGGAGAGACGGGGAGAGACCGGAAGAGACCGGGAGAGACGGGTAGAAACGGGGAGAGACCAGGAGGGACGGGGAGAGCGGGAGAGACCGGGAGAGGCGAAGAATGTTTCTATTGTGTTTAAATTAAGATAATAAGAAAAATAAAGATGGCTGTTATTTTATTGAAAAAAAGAAACTTATTTATTTAAAACAGTCTTTTGAATGAATTTCTAAATCCATGGCAGCTTTTAGAAAAAAAAGTTAGAAGTACGTGAATGAATGAATATTAGATTTATTAAAGATAGATAAATGCTTATTCAAAAATAAAATAAAAAGAGCAACAGTAAAGCAAGGCTCTTGACAGTTAAACAACGAAAGCAAAGAAAATTTGAAAAAACATAGCATAAGAATAGAGAGCCACAGCAACGCGTGGCAGGACATAGCTAGTATACAATAAACAAATAATACATGTGATAAATATTTAATTAAAGGAAAGTCGTTGATATCAAACATAAAAAATGCATTAAATTGACGTAGGCAATAATACAGCCCTTTTCTTTTCCTTTTACATGGATCTGTATAAAATATAACTGTATAAAATACTTACAAGTTAATTTACATGAAAATTCTTAGAAGTCTTTTACTTCAGTTTTTTGTCGATTTAATATAAATATCTTATACTGTTTCGACAACTGGGCAAGATACAACATGTAGCGCGACAATATAAAGACAATATTAGATTAAGTTCTAACTTAATAGATTTCGTGTAATGCTATACTTTCTATTTTATCTTATGTAATTTTTATTATTTTTTATAGGTGTTTTATCGATGGTTTATGCTCTAATTTTTTGTTTAAAATTGCATTATGAAAAAAATAAGAAAGAGAAATATATTAATAAAATAATTGTAAAATGCTACAAATATGTAAAATAATCTAATATTATTAATAATTTAATTTACTATTATGATGCGCACAAATGAAAAAATTGTTTTTAATTGATTTTATATAGAATTAAGTCACAGATATAGGCTCTTTTTTTTAATTCTTTTAAAGCAGATTATGTTTTTATTAGTGTTAATAGTGTTTATTTTCTGAGCACTAAAGGGTTTAGGAGACCTATAGTGGATCAGTGGCGACATTTCATCTGTATATTTAAAATATGGAATAATGTGTTAATCTATAGGTTCGCGCCTTATTATATGTAGAAATTTCTGTGAGATTATTTACTCATTCGGAAAAGAATGATTGAAGACGCGTAATGATAAATAATGTTCTTGTGTAATAGTCTCACTAGTTACGAGCATGATGAATGTCGAAAAATTATTGCCGCAGTTAATGAGTATTTCAAGGAAAATGGTAGATGCGGCGTATAATTTTAGTACTTATGTATTATTAAAATGTCATCGTATATGTTTTCGTGACAAAATAATCTATTTTCAGTACTTGAACGGATTGACGGAAAAATTACATTTACTCAGACATCGGATATTCACAAAAAGAAAAAATGCAGAACGGATTTAAAGTCGACGATAACGACGTCATTTATAAAGATGTTGTCATCATAGGTAAGTACTCGAGATGTTTTCCTTATCAAAAGATTGAATAACTCGATAAAATAAAAGGCGAACAAAAATTGCGCTGGGGGATAATAAGGATAGTAAGAAATATGGGGCGCTCAGAATACTAATAGTTTAAGTCACACAATATCTGGTAAATAAAAGTTAAATAGAAAGATTTGAAGATGCAAAAAGTGTACCTAATTCAAATTTTTTCGGAACCTATTTATATTTTTAGTCCTTTATATATCTTCATATAATGATGCATTTTATATTGAACTCGATCTATTGAAAATAAGTGAAAAAATTTTATAAAATTGAACTTTCAGTTTTTCAATAATCTGATCTGATTCAGCAGATTTTTTTTAACGTGCACACGTGTGGTTATTTGATGCGCTAAGATCAATGAACCGCTTCTTTTTTCACGTTTGACATTAATTTTCCACAGAGCTAAATTCTTATTAAGAGCGACAGTGCGCAAAATAGCAAGTTTGTGAGAAGAAAGAGTTAGCAGTCTTAATTCAAAACTTGTCTATTAGAAAATTAGAAATTATTACATAAAAATTCTACATGATCTCTCCTCAGGAAATGGGCCCAGCGGGATATGTTTGTCGTATATGCTTGCTGGAAACTGGCCTTACTACACTGGGGAACCTCATCCCGGCGATGATATGCTAACGGCGCGATTGCGGTTTTGCATGATCAGCAATGAGGAGTGCGACGATACGCCGGAAAACGCAAACATCGACGTGACCACCAACAATCGCCATCATCAGTGCTCCAAACCCGGTATCGGCAGAACGCAAGGAGGTGGACTGGCGCGCAGTACACGCTACAAACTCGAATACCTATCCTCTGGCATCGAGGGCAGGGGCGGCGGCCGACCACTCGCCCTTCTCATGGACCAGCTGCAGCATCCGTGCGTCGACGCCGGTTTCGATATGCCCTCCCTTCTTAATTGGAACTCCGCTGACGAACATCCCGAGCACACGGTCATAGACCACGTTGTCCTTGGCAAGGGTCAACCCGGCGGTGCTTGGCAAGTGCGTAGCAAATGACATTTTCTTTTTTTATAATTTTGCAAATAATGGATTCTTATTATATAAATTGGATATCTCAATTATTGAAAAATTAAAACTTATGTTAAAAATTGAATTAATTATAAATATTACATAACTTTTAACGTAACATATATCTACACTATAAAGTTTTTCAAGTTTTGTTTAGTTTAATGTTTTTTTAATATTATTATTTTTAGGCTATGGATCCAAATGTATTGACTATTAGTCTGAGTCGATGGATGTCACTTCCTGACTTGGATCTAAGGCACTGGGAGAAACTCGTTGAAGTCGAACAGTTACAAAAGTCGGTTTTAGTCGCGGAAAGTAACTTGTATGCGCGGCTAGAAAAACTGAGCGTTTGTAAGGCGTCTAGTCGAGTTTCCGTGGGTACCGTAGCGGCTTATTATAAGGACTACGTGCGTAGGAAAGGCCTGAAACAATACTTCCGATGGTATACATTTGAAATATCTATGACACGAATCCGTTACTGACATCCATGCAGACTTTCATAAAGCAATTTTATTGTAGTGGGACCACAGTTACTTCAGTAAGACCGAACTCGGATTCTCCCGAGAGCAAAGGGGGGTACAACTGGATAGTAGATGGGTATGAGAATAAAAGTGGAAAGCGGTTTCGATATCGATGCAAAAGGGCGATTCTTGCAACTGGCACAACCGATTTATCGAATCATTTGAATATCTCGGGCGAAAACACGAATCCCAAATGGGTGACGCATGATCTCAATGATCTGGAAACTCGATTAGGACATTTAGTCAGCAAGCATGGTACGTAAAGTAAAATTATACGAAGACAGAAAGACGGTTACATTTAACTCAGCGATTTTTAGAAGAGCTCATCTTTCATACAACTGCTATTTATTACATATGACATACAACATTTATTAATTTGCGATTTGTTCTTATTTAAGAAATTATTAATTACAGGCAAGGATTCGACCGATGAACAAATTTCACCTGTGTTAGTAATCGGAGCTGGTCTGAGCGCAGCCGATGCGATTATGGCCGCGCGCTTTCGAGGCATACCTGTATTGCACGCATTCCGCAATTCATTGAACGAATGGGGCAAACAGACCGCCGAGAGGATAACAAGCAGTTACGATCGACTTCAATGGTTGCCGGATTCCATATATCCGGAATATCATAAGGTGTATGAAATGATGGCTGATGGAGGTACAAATTATCCTTTGTACAAATCATTGCCGGGATACACGCTTGTCAGTCTCAGTGAAAATTGCGAAAATGAAAGCACGAACATAGGGAGGACAGTCGTTCTTTCCGCTCCGGACGGTCAGCTGCATACATTTGAAGTATCCATTGCGGCTATTCTTATCGGTAAATACAATATAATAATAATCTTTATTACTTCAAGCATATATGGTAAATACAATATATACATATATATACTCCTTCAGTTAACGTAGTAAAACTTGATTGAATATGATCATAAATATTGGCTTTAACATCGAAGCATTTTGTTAGCAAATTCGTCGCTATTATTATATTGAATGATTTATTATTTCAGGATATAAACCAGACTTATCATACTTGAAAGATGGAGGTATGGGATTAGGTAAACTTGCAGATAAGCCGATCGATAGTAAATCGAATCCAATTGAAATCGATGATTTCACATACGAAGTGACCAACGCGCCGATAAAGGGACTTTATGCATTAGGACCTCTAGTCGGTAACAATTTCGTTCGCTTTGTTTTGGGCGGTGCGCTTGGAATTCTGGCACACATTTTACGCACCACAAACCCCTGAGAGATTGATCTGACAGCCGCTTACAGAATTCAATTATATTTTATTAAAATTATTTTATATGTAAACAACCTTGGTTGTTTTCATATAAACATATATATCTTATGACTTCTGCTCAATTTGTATGGGTGCCGAATAACCACCACTTAATTCTTAACATTATACAAACATTCCCTCGATAAATCTGTTTGTACATACTATTAAAATTATTTTTATATTTCTTTTCATATATATTGTTGTTTGCGAGGAAACGATGATTTTTAAATGTACATAACTATTTAATTGTTTCGTCGAAATATCTCCTAGTAAAAGTAAAGGGTAAAAAATTCTTAAAACATTCAGCGAGTATAGTAACTTACAATGTGCGGAAAAGATGATAGTTCAAATGCTATCTATTTTAGATCTGTTCGCGCTTATTAACATTCCACTTAATAGGGCACTTATCTATGAGAGATAGTATTAATAATTACTTGCGTCTAAATTTAGTGATTGTCATATTGACAAATTTGTCGTGACTATACATTACAGACTTTTCCATAAATACAATCCCTTGTTAGATTTTGCAGTGTGTGCGTGTGTGTCCGTGCGTGCGTGCGTGCGTATGTGTGCGCGCGCGCGCGCGTGTGTGTGTGTGTATGTGTGTGTGTACAGTTAATCTTTAGAGAAAGTTTTCTTGAAATTATAAAAATTTTGCTCTAATGAAGTTAGCGAAATATATATATATATATATATATATATATATATATATATATATATAATGACACTAATTTCAATATCCAATAAACATTCTTTACGTGGCCCTCTAAAGATTAATACGTAACTATTGAAGTGTCTGTATTGTAATGAGTTTCATAAAGAAAAAAGAATAATACAACGAAACTCCAGACATAAATTTTAATATTATGTACTTAGGATTAATCTGTGTTTACCTTTTTAAAATTAAGTTAAGTACTTTTTTATGCACATTTACTTACACGATTTATACACGTATAGGAATGCCTTTAATAATTTTTGTTCTAATGAGAGATTAGAATATTTATATTCTTTTTAGAATAGTTGGATTGTGCTTATCCGAACGTACAAGCATTTTTACATTACATATTTTTATTTTCTGACAATTTGCGATAAGAACACATTAAAGTGAATCGAATAATTATCACATCTTAATTTTTAGGTAAACATCTTTAATCCGCCGTGTAACATGCCTTTATATCTCTTATTAATAAGCTGTGATTACTTTAGTGAAATAGGTTAATAGTAACGCTGTTATTAGCGTTGATATAAGCTATACATACGTAATACTACCTTTTTAGTACAAAATATTTCCACATACACGAAATTTACTTTTAATTATTTAATAGTTTTTATCTACGCTTGACTTACAATTGGCTTATTGTGTGTGTGTGTGTGTGTGTTTGTGTGTGTGTCTGTGTGTGTGTAATATATTTATGTTATACGTTAAAATTTATATGCTAATTAGATTAATTAAGTTTAAAATTAATTTATTAAGTTTAAAAATTGATTTAAAAAAGAGAAATGTACTTTTCATAATTTTATATATTATATTTTGAACGTAGATATTTATATATTACTCTTTGATATTATACTATCATGAAAATGCGAGAAATATTTTTGTTATATAAAATGTGCGGTATGTAAACTTATGTTAATATGTACTGTAATAATAAGCCTAAAACGTATTTAATATAATGTTACGAAACAAATTTGATATTAGCAGTAAAGCGAGGTAGCGCATATAAGAGGTGCAGCGAACATTGAAACACATCGTTTATAGTACAGTAACGTGGTTTCTAGAAGTTTTATTGATACGAAAACTGATATATATTGATATTAGCTAAATGATGACAGGGATATGTAATGGATACAAGAATACTTAATACGCAATCTGTGATAGGAAATGCAATGTTCAAGAAGATGCAATGAAATAGAAGAGACTACATAAATAAATCTTGAGCACATTATATTTGGTAGATACATATTTTTACATGCAGAACGAGGAACCGATTTATATAAGAAGTAGTATATGATTTTTATTTAAATCAAAAGTAAAAGAGATCATCGCCTGCCTATCCTGAAGGAACGGCAATGGACAATCCCGTTTATCATATAAAAGTCTTTAGTGATTCAGAAAAGAATCTTGTTTTGAAAAAAAAAATTGTAATATCTTATAGAACATTCTGTATATGTATACGTAAAAAAAAGAATAAGTATGACTTGATCATTGTTTTATTATAGAATGTTCATTTAACAATTGGATGTACACAGAACAGTTTACAATATAGATATAAAAAGTTAAACCGTATTTTCTTCTATCTTTCTATGTTATTACACGTAAATAAAAATAATTTATAATTTATCGCTATAAAAAATATACAGTTAAGTGAGGTAAATAAATTATTCTTTTCTAAACCTATTATTTTTTGCAATCACTCTGGTATACATTAGGAGAATTAAAGTACACGGAAGAATCATCTAGATAAAATTACAAGTGTTACGAGGTTATTATGAGGAGAATTGTTTCAAAACTAATTTATACAAGCAAGAGCAAAAAATTAACATTGATTAAAAACATTAATGTCACATTTATAGTTGATTATTTCTATCATATTACCCAACGAACAGATGATTCGAACAGTCGTTTGTCATAATCTTATATTCTTGACAATAACACTTGAGAAAAATTGTATGTACTATTTTAAAAAATAGCTTTCCATCATTATATACAACAAACTCTCTGTAAAGATGTTTTTCATTTTAAGGAACACGATGATGATGAATACCAACAAGTATAATCAATATATATTTACGTTAATTTTATTCTAATTATAGAGTTGATTCTATGTCTTAAATATAACGAATAAGAAGCTAAGTAATATAATAGCAGCCGCGAGAATCACGATGCAGTATAATTTTTTATTGGCCTTCTGATACGAATCTGCTTTTCTTAATTGTTTATAACCCTCTTGTACTTGTACTTGCGTTTGCTCGATATTGTAATCGATGCGATCTAAAATGGTACCCTGATCCTGTACCATTACTGCAAGATCCTGCACATAGTAAAAATCCAGATTTTTATTCAGAACTTTATCACATGTTGTTTCTGACAATAAATATAATAAAGGTGTATGATAAAAGTCAAAACAATATATTTGAGTTCATCGAATCAAAGATTTTCAATTACTATATTCTATAATTATTATATTATTATAAGTATTCGTAATAATTTACCTTAAAAATATATTTTAAGTCTCCTATACTTTGAACTATATTTCCAATCTGTTCCTCCCTTTCCATTGCTAATTTCATCCTATCCTCAGGTTCCTCTAATTGCAATAAAACTGAGTCCTGTCTCTGCTCATTTCTTTGCCAGTAATTACCAGCTGCCTCATTCGATTCAGTCAACCAGGAATCGGTTGCAATGTTATCTAAAAGAGACTGGTCCTCTGCGAAAAACTGGTTATTCCTTTCTTCTCTCGATTTCACTTCTACAAGGATTTATTAAATGTGATGCAATTAATTCTGTATTTCATTAAAGTAGCTGCTTATTTATATTAAACTCTACAAACACGTACGTGTCAAATAATGATTCTGTGCAGCTCTGTATCGAAGACCTAATTCCTGTAAGGCGGTCGAAAGGGCCATAACTGCACTGGCAGCCAACCGACGTTCCGCAGGCTTAGTTTCATGCCTACCAGTTGACTTAATTGTTTGTACTTGTCTATAGCCACTGGAAAACGCACGTCCAATCTCTCGTGTCAATTGTTCCATTTGTCTTTCCTCCTGCGCAATGTTATTAAGCATGAAATCTTAGCCTTTATACGAAATACAAAAATTTCATTTAGTTGATATGTTTTATCGCAGCAAAATAAGCAATAGGTTTCTTTGTTGTCCAACTAATTTAAGAATCAAATTACAACATAAGAAACTTATAAACCTGAGATGTATCGTCCAGAGTGGGTCTGGTTAACTGTTTAGAGTGCAGTTCGACCAGACTATCTATCTTCACTCGTAATCTACTTAGGATGTACTGCGTCTCCTCCAAAGCATCTGCCCATGCAGGTGGTGCACCACTGTCCACGCTCACCCCTTTCAATTCAACATTATCGGATGCACCGGAGTCTGATTCCACCAGTGCTACACGATCGGTAAGATTCTGAAAGAGCATTTATGAGCATTATAAAATAAAGATAAAAGCAATGAACGATTTCAAGTTGGAGCAGGTTAAGTGCGCACACCTGTTCGGCGTAAATGTGTCTACTCTGCAGAGCGTTGTTTCGCATTAAAACGAAGGGCTCGGTTAAGTTTCTCGTAGCCATTTTTCAACTGTTATCTCCTCCTCCTTATCAAAACGCGATGTGTCTCGTAATCATTCCACCACAAATCGCGCCGCGCTACGCACCGCACACCGGATCAGCTGTCATCTTTAAACAGCTGATCACCTGGTCTTGCTCCCTCTATCTTTTTCTCTCTTTTCTTTATTTTTATTTAATTGTATCATTTGTGTTCAAGAAAAGTATATAAAGATAAAAGTTTTTCTAAATTTAGGATTGTGTACTTGGAATTGTTATTTAAATTATTTAATTTTTTTTAAATTTTTCTAATACTTTATAAAATTTTTATTTCAATTTTTAATATATAAATTAATAGATTTAAAATTTTAATCATTTTTAAATAGCAATTTTTTGAATTTTATACAACATATCTTCATTATATATTTTGCTGATGCTTGTCAATTTCGTGATTGTAATTTTTCGCGATTTCAATTTCTAATATTAAGATTTGTGAAATTTTTAGAATTTCGATTGTCAGAATTTTAGTCATTGTAACCTCTTATTCGATTATATTTTTCTGATATTTTGTTGATTTGTGAGAACTGAAATTTTTTTCAGTAATTGATGTAAATAGTCAAGATTTCTAATTTATTAAGCCCATAAACCCATTTTATCTCTTATTTTATCAATTGAAAGAAATTATCGACCTTAATATAATATTTACAAATTATCAACAAAAATATTTTAATTTTCAAAAATCGACAACTGCATCAGGAAAATATAATTGGATTGCTAGTTTTGTAACTTCAAATATTTTATGCTGTAAATTTAAATCTTAGAAAGTTTAATTTTGAAAAATCAATGAAGAATCAAAAAATTATAATCTATATAATAAAGAGCAGTGCTACTTAAAATTTTGATAACTTTAAATAATATAATCAATTGGAATATTTTTTGTTTTTTTTTTTACGCATTTAACTTCTATTTCTATTTAATTATTTGTAATATATGATTGATATCTGTAACTGTAAAATTATTAATCTCATAAAGGAATTGACAAATATACAAATCTATAAAATGTCACGGTATTAACAAAATTTTATTTTCTAACAATTTGAAAAGCATTTACAATGTCTTTCATACTCATATATACATATATAAATACAAAAATACTTCAAATATAACTTAGTCGTGTCAATGAAATATCTTTTTGCATGAACTACTGAATTTCTTTTGTATCCATATATGAAGAAATAATCAAATAATCACAGTTTTGTAAACTGTGTCTTTGATATACGATATACACTGAATTATAGTATCTCTTTATATAATATTTAAGTTTGTCTTGTAATGGAAAGTAAACTGTAGACAAAAGTACATGACGTAGTATTAAAGCAAAAACTACAATTGGATTCTATTTTACTGTGTCATGTAGTTTGCCTTTGGTTTCAATTACTAAGGGCTTAGTGCCATAGAGATCGCCCAGTATGACCTGTCTCTTGATCATCGCCAATATTTCTTGTCCTTTTGCGTAACATTGCTTAACCTTTTCTACATCTTCTAATGCTTTGTTTTCTTTGAATTCATGTCGTATTTTTCGCAGAGCATACATTCTGAAAAGTATCAAATAATTATTTTTTAATACATTTTCTGTTGCAACATAAACACATACAATTAGATGCTCAATGATTCAGATTTACAATTATTTACAGAATAAAAAGGACTACACTTCTGAATATTTACAGAAAAAAATCATCCAATCAAATAAAGTTAATTAATATATAATCGTGAGAATTCTTGGATATGGAATCTGAGTAATATTAAAAATAAAATGTATAATAAAAAAATAAATGATTTATTTTCAGGTGTGTTTAAAATCACTTTGCAATGAATATGTTACCTGTAATTGTACGAGCTCCAGTTTTTACTTTCACGGATTAAATTCCGATAAAGGCTTAGAATTGCGTCTCGACTAGGATTCATTATTTATAAAAACTAAAAAGTCAGTATAATTTGAACAGAACTGCAGCTGACGACTCTACTATGCACATGGCAACATTGGCAACATGGTTATGTGGACTGTGGAGTATTGATATGTAGTTTAATCGAAGTACCGGCCTTTGAGATTGTGGTGATTAGTCATTGTATTTTCATGTATAAATAATGCACACCATGATTTTTCGTAATACTGCTAGTAATAATGAAATTATCAACATAAATATTGAATAAAATAATGTTTTATTTGTATAAATTATATTCAGTGTCTGTCAGTGTTCTGATACTTCATTATATAACCTATGCGTATTTATTTTTGTACATTTTTTAGAAATACATTATTAGTAATTTGGAGTTAAAAATGTACTCCTTGCTTTTAAATGATCAACAAACAAATGTTGCACAGTTAAATCTTTTTACAATGTATTTCAAAATAATCTTAGTGTTAATATAAGTGGGTTAGGTAAGTTCCCTGCATAAAATATTTTATTCAAAAATAGTGTTTCGCATTCACAAGATTTTATCGTGAATTCTGCTTTGCAAAAATCTCGGATTAGATCGTGGCCAATATGTATCAGTGCGATATTAAGAATAGAACCATGAAATCTTGTATGCCTCTGAATCCGATAACAATTAGCAGAAGAAGTGAATCTTTTTTAATACGAAGGTTCGCATTTATTTGAATGCTTCTTATTGCGATTGAATGCGAATAATTCAGAAGATATTTAATTGAATATCTTTTAAATATCCTCTGAATTCTTCTGAATTTTGCTTTTTGATAAAATGTCAAAATTTTTTAATTTTTTTTAATCTGATGTTTTATGCAGGGTTAATATATTCTTGTAACTAAAGTTAATGGCTTATAAAATTAATTTACATTAAAAACTACCCGAATAAGAGATTAACTTAGTTAAAAGATGCGTTGAGATTAAATTAATTTAGATTAAAAGTTTTTAAAAATATAAGTCATTGTATTAAATTAGAATGTCAAATTTTTTTATATTACTCTAAACACTTGTACAATATAGAGTATATATTAGACTATTAAATTAATTTAATATTTTGTCTGTAAATTAAGTCTATTGATATGAAAAACATAAAGAATATTGTTTTTTATATAAAAATATATTTTTTCTTTTATAATTTTAGAGAAAAAAGTTAATAAGTTTATGTGTTTTTTTTTTACAACTTCTGGATGATGCATTTGTCTGAGGATTTATACTGAGACAATTTTGAGATTGTAAACACAATACATCTTGTTATAAGAGAGATTTAATAAAAACTTAAAAATGTGGTATGTAATATGCAAAGAATATTTTATTTATTCTTAGAAATATGTCAATTCTTGCTTAAAGTATAATATTCTTGCAGGTGTATCTCGTGTCGCTTCTGTAAGCAAATGCTGGCAAACAATATTAAAACAGTCAGGACAATCTCGGTGGCTGCTAATGTTAATAAGAGCAATGAGTTGGTGCTCCTGGGTCAGAAATATACAACAGATGACTGGACAAATGTCACGCCGAACATTATCGCTAAATTGGGAAGAAATTTACACATTCAGCAACACCATCCGCTTTCACTTTTACGTCAGCGTATTGTGAATTATTTTTATGGACAGTTTCGCAGTAAAAGCGGAACTCCGTCGTTCAGTGTCTACGACAATATGTGTCCCATAGTTACGGTCGCGCAGAACTTCGACTCCCTTTTGGTGCCAAAGGATCATCCGAGTAGGAAGAAAACCGATTGTTATTTTGTAAATCAGGACACGTTGCTAAGAGCGCATACCACCGCGCACCAAGCGGAGCTGATCTCGATGGGATTGAATAATTTCCTCGTCATCGGGGACGTGTACAGACGTGATGAGATTGATAGTACGCACTACCCGATCTTCCATCAGGTTGACGCGGTCAGATTGCGTACGTCGCGGGAGATATTTCGCGATGTGAACGATTCTGAAAGTCTGAAGTTGTTCGAGCACAGAGGGACAGAGAGTCCTGAGCAGCAGGCCTGTCATAGTTTAGAAGCGGTGAAAATGATGGAACAGGAACTGAAAAGTACCCTGACTAGTCTAGCGCAAGCTATCTTTGGGAAAGGTATTTATTTTGCCTTTCCAATGAGAGCATATCTTATTTTTAAATGACTAATTCATCGCAGTTTCTTCAATAAAATTTTGAACATTCTTCTTATACACTAACTAGATGTGCAATGCCGATGGGTTGATCAATACTTCCCGTTCACTCATCCATCATGGGAGCTAGAAATATTATACAATGACAACTGGCTCGAGATACTAGGCTGCGGTGTCATGCGCCAGGAAATTCTACAGAGATCCGGTGTCGTAGATCGGATCGGATGGGCGTTCGGACTCGGCTTGGAACGTCTGGCTATGCGTCTGTATGATATTCCAGACATACGATTATTTTGGAGCAACGATGAGGGTTTCCTGCATCAATTCAAAGTAGATGATCCTAATGCGCGTATCCAATACAAGGTGAAATAAACGTAGAATTTTATTTCTAATATTGTACGTTTAATTTCAAAAATTATTTCTAATATTATACGTTTTATCGTGTCTTATACGTTTTTTAATTTATAGAATTTACACATACAAATGTAACTTTTTAGCCCATCAGTGTATATCCACCTTGCACTAATGACATAAGTTTCTGGTTGCCGGAAGACGGAAGTTACTCTTCTCACGACTTCTATGATATAGTTAGAGAAATAGCTGGTGATATTATTGAACAAATTTCATTGAAGGACGAATTCACGCATCCAAAGACTAAAAAAATGTCTCATTGCTACAGCATAGTGTACAGACATATGGAGCGCACATTAACTAAAAGGCAAGTCAATGAAATTCATCATCAAATTCAAAAAATGGCAGCCGCTAAACTTAATGTAATTATTCGATAGTTATAAATAAAATCTATAAATAAAATTTTCCTAACATAAAAAATATTTTTATGTATAATCTCAATAGATACCTCAGTAAAATGTGAATTTGTATAAACAATGCAGATAATACAGGAAAAGGAATATATTATTTTATTTGTGAATAAATTAATTATAAACGCGTTACATAGCAAATAATAATTCTCTAGGAGTAACTATATTACTTGTGATACGTTTCATATTAGAGATAACAACGATTACACGTTATGTTCTACATGCCTGCAATATGTACATGAATATAAAACATTATGTAATCTAGCATTATTTATTTATGTGCTCAGAATATATATATATATATATAAATTACAACAAAAGACATGCTCCCCTTCGTATAGAATGTTTTAAAAAATAAAATAAAAATTAATGGTTTTGAACAATTTTAGAGACTAAAACTTCTCTCTTATATAATAACATATACCGGTTAGGGTTTAATTCGCAAAAATCACAGTTTTTTAATTTCTGATACTCAAATTCTAGCACCTTAATCATATTGATTCTAGCCATTTTTAAGTCAAATGCATTTAGTTATTGTTATACAAATTAAGATTACTTATATTGATTTATGCAGATATGCGGATTTAGATACATGATAAATACTGTTGTGTTTGCGATAGAGAACATATCTAATTAATATTAAAAAATGAATGATATATGTAAAGTGAATATATAATGTCGCAATATATGTGCGTATAAACACACCGAAATGGAAGATGCGACCTTTGGCAATGCATTTACAAATAAATTAATATACTAACAAGAAATATAAAGAAAATAAAGTATAAAAAAAGTATATTTTATTTAAAGCCAAGATGCAAAGTAGATAAGCTTGCAGGAAGAATTAACATTTGTTGAGTCGAGAAGTTGTTCGTTTATAACAAGTTTAATCCAATCCATTTTTCCTTGAAGTCAGAGTATGCAGATATAATACAAGAAATTTAGAAACATTATCAGTGATATTACATTTCCTGTTATATGCCATGTCCTCTTTAGGACTAATGTCAAAAAATGAGTGTTACAAAAATAGTTGGTTATAAAACGGTACAATTTTTCTTAAAAATTTTATTAAAAATTATATTAATTGGATTGGATTATTAGAGATATTGCAGAACAAAAAGAAAATTTTTATACAACTCTTCTTTGTGTTCTTAATAAGTTGTGATGTTTGACGTTTTATCCTCCCTTGTCATATCTATATGCGGATGAATTTCCGAATAAGATATTACGATAATTTAGTATAACTAGGAGGCGAAAATTTCTTCCGCAAAAACTTTAGGATGTACAGAGGCATACACGAGACTAATGTTATCACCAATACTTTCCACAAGAAGTCCGTTGTTTTAATAAATTCAGCATCTATATTAAAATAACAAAAAAGTTAATTAATGCGAAATTTTTATTTAATTATTAATATTAATTTCTTGTTGGATGCTGTAACTTACCGAAGTAATCCTTTAAGACGACCAATGATAATAAATAGAGCGCTAGAGAGAAGATTTCTGCAAGCATCATTATGTGATGCCAAGTTCTAATTGTTAAAGCGACCATTATTAATTCTGTCAAGACTAGGGCTGAAAAACTTATAGCCACTATGTGAATGAATTCATCCTCGAACATTATAAGCGCGCCATACATGATTACTCCTCCTAGAATATTATGATGCAAAAGATGTATCTTTTTTTTCCTTTTTTATATTATACTACATTTATATTATCTAGATTTAAAAACTATACATACCTTGATATATACTTATCAAAACCCACATAAAAAATGTTTTATATGACAACGAACGACCTTTACTGAGTTCTTTGTAAAGTTCCGGATAAGTAAGCGCTATCTTTCCTGATACATCTTTGTCTAATACCAACGAAAATACGGGAAACATTGTGTATATTGTAGCATATCTAAAAATGTTCATACACATAAAAAACTTTAATACAATAAGTTATAGAAAGAAAATTTGTTATTATAATTATCAAGACTATAAGCTTTAAATTTAATTTTTTTTAAGTATATACTTGAGTTACTTACCCTACCATAAGAAAACCTTGGTATAAGGCAACCGAAGACAGATAAAAGACGGCAGAAAACACAGCCTGCATAGTCGAGATTATCAGACCACGATGTATAACGAATTGACTCAATGCGGCCGATCGTTTATAACTTCTTCTGCCGTGGACTAATAGTAAATTAGCAAGGTGACTAAACTGAGAAATTGAAAAATCAGCAGCTAGCGATGCTTGTCTTCCCTCAAGACCTTCAAGACCAATTCCTGTAAGAAAGTAAACTGTAATAAAAAATATCTAGATATATAATCAGATATATAATTTCAGGGATTAAACAAATACCAGCGTCCGCGGCTTGTATCATGGAGACGTCGTTACCACCATCGCCGACAGCCGCTGTCCTTTTGTCGGTATGTCTTTGTATGAGACTGACAACTTCGGCTTTCTGTGTGGGAGAGCATCGGCAGCAAACGACAGCAGGTGAGCCACAAGCAAGTTCTAGAAATTCTTGCTCGTAATACTGCAGGCACACCTCTAAAGAATCACCGCTGATAACTAAGGCACAATCTTGTTTCTTGCGAAATGTATTCAGTTCCAAATGAGCATCCGTGCGTGTCACAACAGATTTGAAGACGTGCAGACCTTGACTGCGTGACACGAGACGCGAGGATTTCGCTATGCAAGTCGCGGTTTCTAATTTATCACCAGTTAGCATCCATATCTTGATTCCGGCGTTCCTCAACAGTTCCAATGTAGGCCTTACTCGATCTTGCAATCTGTCCTCGACACCAGTTACGCACAACAATTCCATTTCTCTCTCAAGACTCTCCACCACCGCAGCGACCCTTGATACACGGTCACTGACGCTCATCCTTGCCGCGTTGTATCTATATAAAATATACAATACGATTCAATCACATATTATTCATATTACGAAATCTATTAAGTAATATTTTAAATGATACGTTACCTGGCTTCAAAATCAAGATATTGATCCTCAGTCAAATTTTTCTTTGCCACAACTAACGTTCTAAGACCTTCACGCGCCATGTTTTCGCACACCTCATCCAACCAATCATTATACTGCACAATGCCAGACATTACAACGTCGGCACCTTTCAAATAGAATATAATCTCGGAGCTAGACTCCTCTCTTACGATTATTCCCATTCGCTTGGTTTCCGACGTAAAAGGAAATATCTGCAGTATAGTGTAATTCAGTATTTGACCGTTCAGAGTTTTTAACTGCATCGAATTTAGGTCTCGCTTGACTAAAGCCAGTCCCATTTCCTCCGTCCATTTCACCAGAGCCACCTCGTCCGGGCTCGAAGCTTGATAATTACGTTTCTGTTCTGGCAGATAGTAATGTTGATCTGCTTCCGTTTGACTGAAATGTTAATTTTAATTGATAAAAATATTGAAGACATTGTCTTTTTCACGATTAATAAAAAAATTATTACCTTTGAATAGAACCTGTATCTCCTGTTTCCACTGTCTGCACGCTCACAGAATCTAAATTCGTGGATTTGTTCACTTCATCGTACACCGGAGTTACATTGTGACACAGGGCTAAAGCATGCACGGCGTCGTAGATTCGAGTGTTCTCGGACCTTCGGACTTTCCCGCTGTACGCGGACGGCGTCGATTTCACCGGCGAATGTTCCGTATCGATAGGATAGTAAGTCTTTAATACTGATGTCACTTCATCGAAAGTCTCCTGACCGTAAGATATGGTGCCCAGATGTAACTTCTTGAATACCATTTTATTTTGCGTCAACGTGCCGGTCTTGTCACTCAGCAAATACGATATACGTCCGAGTTCCTCCGGAATAGTGGTCGTTCTCACGACCGTGCCGGCAATATCCTTATCTCTTTGTATACACCACGCGTAAAATGCTTTGCCCATGTCCAAGTTTACTCGCAAGCTGATCGGTATAATGTAGGAGAATAGTAAGACAAAACGGAACATATAACGATACCACGGTCCATTGAATCCTTTCAAGCACATCATCACAAGTGCGAGTCCTATTACCGCGCAAAATAATACCTGCCAAAATGATCAAGGTTTAATAAATCATCTACAAACATATCAATCTTGTAATAAATATAATTTTTACGTGTGTAATACCTTTGTCAGCTGATTAATTTCTTGATCAAGCAAGCCAACTTTCGATCGAATTTCCGAATGATTCATCAGAGATCGCGTTTCCTGACCAGTGTAAACGACGATACCAAGAGCAGAACCAGATGCCACAGCTGTGTTGGCCCATAATGTATTATCTACACCTAAGCTTTCTTCACTGCTGTATCCATCATACTGGAAATAAAAGATAATTAGAGAGATCCAAAAAGATCTAAAATAAAATTCTAAAAAAAATTAAATTTCCTACCCTTGAAAAGGTGCCGATGAAGCTATGTATATCCTTCTGAGGTTTTTCGACATATAAACTAGCTTTAATATCAAACAACTGGGAATTGCTTTCCAATTTTTGCGTTGCAGGCACTGCTAATCTTAATTTCCAATCCGTTTCTCCATCCAACTGATCGGTCCGCACAAAACACGCGCCAGATTTCTCGGTTGTACGTAGTAATACTAAATCAGCTGGTACTCTCTGACCCTTCTCTACTATAACCTAATTACAGAGAGAGAAATGCAGTCTTTAACTTATATATTAAAACTCTGTTATGTGTAAGAAAAAGTAGGAAAGTTATAATAAAAATAATTATTATTGGAGAGATATTATAATATGACTTACTAAGTCACCCACGCGTAATTTGGAACTTGGTACTAATTCTGGTGTATCAAAACCTTTTACTAGTCTATAGTATTTTTGTGCATTGACCTCCTTGTCTCTCTTGTATCTTCTAAAATCATCAATGCCTTCCCGGAAAATAGTCACAGTTAAAACAAAGCATAATGGCCCCCAATACGTGTACAAGTATCCTATTCTTATGTCTGGTATAAATTGAGATATAGCCATAAGCAAAAAATATAAATTCAAGAAGAATTTGAATTGCTGAAAGAGGACCTGTAAAAACAAAAAAAATATGTCAATCATGTTTTTTTATCAAGTAATCTAAAAAGATACTGAGAATTGTGTCGAGAGACACGTACCAAAGGCAAGAAAGTAACAACATTGTATTTTTGATTTCTTATAACATTAGTGGGAAACTTTTCATGCATAGGCTGCCCAATATGAATAACTCTGGCTCTCAATTCCCGCTCTCTGCAGCATCTCCTCCACATCCAAGTGCAGCATCTATAATTGTAAGAAACAAATCCAACTTAACAAAATTGTGATACACAAAGACTAATAATCATGACAATCAATTTTATATCTATTTTCATCAATGTAAATTAACTTTGATCTCTGTTTATAACTTATTCTTTATTATTTTCTAATTCTTTAAAATAAAAAAGAGATGACAAAATCTTTTTATGAAAATGTTACATATAATGAACAATAAAGATAGAATGACGAAATAGATCAATATCTGTTAATATCTTTACAAATTTTGAATACAGGCCAAAAAGAGAGTTAAACAGAGATCAAAGTAGATTTACATTGGTGGCAATAGACATTAATTGTTTAGAAAGAAGTTTGGATGTAAACGAGTGCGCAATCATGTCGTCCAACGCCTTGATCGGGCCGACTCGCATACAGAAGTCTCCTGTCAAACGGTTATTGTCGGACAGCTGATCGAAAACTCGCTATCGCGAGTGGAGAAATTTGGTAAAAGAGTGGAAGGAGAAAGGAAAGAAGAGAAAAGAGAATTCTTGCGTAGAGAAAGAACTCGGAAATCAATTAAAGTTCAAGTCGGTCGCGACGAAGATATACGTCACCTTGACCAGGAACTGTCATTTCGCGATTTGGATATCAGCGGGATGTCCTCCTTGGACATCCTTATAACATTGCTCTGCGTCTCCATTTCTGAAGCTTCATTCACATTAGACGACGCTCATTCGAAAAAGTGACTCACTCGAGTAATCGTGTGACTTTCTTTCGCGTTTACACGGAAATGCACTGCCCGATAAGCGTATCAATCTTTATCAGTGGATCTACAATGCTATGACATCACGTCACGGCCGTGAAATGTTGTGATTCTCGCGAAATGCACTCGTTGCGAGAAACGGGTGTCCGCACTTCGATAGAGTTCGCCTCGCAATTGGCTGCGTCCGGTCGATGTAACAGTATCGAGCCAATGATATGTCGCGCAAGAGTCTCTCGAAGCGCCACAAGTTACACCCGGCACGTAATTGAAATGACTTGAGGCATAAAAGCTAAATTCTCTTCATAAAAATTCTTTGGAAATAGAAAATAATTAAAAAATAACATCAAAGGCTAAAAATTAAATTTAATAAATATGTCATCATACTTTTTCAGTACACAATATGTAATATCTATTGTTCCAGAAAAATTATTGTAATTTTTGAGAATTAAAAGAGATGTCAATTTATTTTTAAAAAATTTACAAAATATAATAACTTAAAATAATTATTATTGCATTGTATATGAATGTGCTCTTTGCTTTCTGTTTATTGCTTGCTTGTATATTACCTTTTTGCCTCTTGGCGCTCTATTTCATCAATCATATTCTTGTTTTTTTTTTTCAAAGTTCATTAACTTTTATCTTTAGCCAATTTTAATAAAATAGTGCGTAAAGAGGCACAAAGTAAAAAAACAGGAAGCAAAAAGCATATTGATTATCTTTAAATGGCAAAAAAAAAACAATATTAATATTATAAACAGAAAATTCGTGTCTTCTTAGAAGTTTATAATTGATTAAGTCATAATTGTTTCTCTATGTCAAAAATTTCTTTATATAGACACACAGACAATATTGTACGTATAATAATTAAGACATTATTAATCGAGTACGGAGGCACACGAATACTGTTCTACGTTTACAGAATATCTCGCTTAATATAAAGAGCTTCGAATAGGATCTACTATTTCGAGTGTATGTCACGCATAGCTTTCGATTGACCGCAATAGCATTGCGCGAGATGAAATCCATCGAGATCGTGAAACTAGCACAAATATCTTACGTATCATCTTACAAAAATTTCTACGACTACATATATTTTTCGAATCAGCTGTTAACTGAAGAGTACATCCAACTTAATTCCTTCGCATCCTTTTTTCTCACTCGATGTAACAGAAACGCAACTGATCTTGTGTGTGGAGACGCTAGAAACGAAGTATGAAGTTTGGAATCGATAAACCATGAGAGAGAAACAGATACCTCCTAACACATCGCTTGCGCAGTTCATGCAGTTTACATATTGTATTATGCATCACTTATCACGTAGATTAAACGCGCGTTCCTTCTACTTTCGCGTTTTATTTTTACATTTCTTCTTGTCTTGCGTCTTATTCCATTTCTATATACGCGTTTGAACCCGACAAAAAGTCATGCGAGAAAATACATTTATCACGAAGATAAAAGTAGAGAGTACTGCCTACATACACCAGAATTTCTCTTCAATTAAATATTTAGTATTAATGTCCTCTTGCAGGTTTTCCATATCATTCTGATACACCACAAGTATTTTATTTCTATCGTTATCCTTTGTCTTGTGTACTTTGGCGATACCAATTTCAGTATTCTCACAAACTCGACTTTCGCGTCAAAAATACGTTTTTTTTTTTTTCATCAATTTCCGTCTCGTTTAACACTCTCGTATATAATGCGACATACACCCACCGTTTTATTTATACGGCGTTATATTAACGGACTGTCGAGAACTTGTGTTAAAATACTTATTCTCAACGAACAAATATAGCGCCGAACAAAAAAGCTTTTACTAGTAAATTTCGAGTAAATTTCGATGATAGTAATTCCGGGACGATTAAAAGATACTTTACGATAGTGAATTCGATTAGGTATATTGATTTCTTAGAAAGTCTCGAATGCTAGGCAAGTCAACACGATTGCTACTCACACACTAATAGTATTATGTACTGAGACAACCTGAGTTTGTAATAAACATCACGCTGTACTCGGTGATACAGAGCGTTCTAAACTTCACGAATGTATTTCAATAAATTAAAATCTTCCTAATATTTCACACTGATTTCTTCTTTAACCGGTAATATGTCCAATTTTAGACCAAACGTTCAAAACTAATTAAATATATATGCATGAATTAAAACTTATTCCGAGGTAAGCGTCCTGTGAATTAGGTATTCATTCGCGTCTGTAAAGTTCAATGCACGAGAAAGCCCATATCTCTTCAAGTAAACAATTTATAAAGTTATCGTAAAGAATACTGGTTTTCAAAATAAATTATAACATGAGTTTAATTATTAGAATAAATTATAATATGGTCGTGAATAAAGAAAAAAACCTGCTTACAACTGCGCGAATGTGTAAATCTCATTATATTATTAAATAATTATGCAAAAAAAGTAATTAAATATATGCACGCCATAAAATTTATTCGAAACTAAGTATTTATTCGCATTCGTCAAATTCAATATGAGGAACTTTGAATTTTTTTCAAAAGTTAATGTAAATAAAAAGATTACTACAAATAATATTAATTTTAAAAAATCATAATATAAGCTAAATTATTAAAATAAATTATATAATTGTAAATATACCAAAAATGCCTATTCACGGTGCAATATCTCAATGCAGAAGACTCATTAAATAATTGTAAGAACAAATATATTTATTTTTTAGATTCCGAAGCTCTCGAACGATGTAAATTTATAGGCAATTTTCAGGGTCGTTCTTGTAATCTAGGTGATAAGGGGAATAAAAAGCGATAAGCCAAGACGATGAGAATCTAATAACGTGTTCGCTGCAAAGTTACGTATACGGCGTTCGCGTAAAAACGTGTTTCAACTCCGAAACAGCCTGGTAGACTTACTCACCCGCACAGGCAGCTCTTCAGGTACTTGGAGCAATCGACGATGCGCCGTCGCCTCGACGACGTCAGCTGCCTGATGCTGTCTCCGGACGGCTGCAGCAAATAGTCGGTCTCGTCGTCGTCCATTTCAAAGTCCCGCTCATCGGAGCTCAGCCGCAACGGCATCTCCTCCAGCCTCATGGCGGTGGCGGAGGCGTCGAGGCGGCGGCGCGCTTTTTCGTTCCCCGTTTTTGTACTTTTTTTTTCCCCCTTTCTTTTCTCTAAATCAGAGAGAGCCTTCTCTCCCACCGTCCGGTCCCTATCGTCGGCTCTCACTCTCGCGGCGAGAGGAGACGCGCCGTGACGACGCGGCTGACTGTTGACGCACAGCGGGTTAATCGCCGTCGTCTCGCGCGACCGATCGCCGCTGTCCGACGTCCGTGGCGCATATCTTATCGCGGACGATTTGGCCGGCCGGTCTCGCGATCCCTGGAGGAGATTGTCCACCGGCGGCGCCTAGCGTCGTCCACCGTCTGAACGTTCCGGGCTGCTGACGCGACGGATCCGTGTGGTGTGCAGCAGCCTGCAGCAGCGGCGACGACGACGACGACGATGGCGCGACGAGACGTCGCTTGTTTACGTACAGGCACGCACGCGCGCGTACGCATGCACGGACGGCGCGACGGCCGGGCTGTGTTGGTGTGCATCATGGCGGTCGCCAGGTTGAGCCATACGGATGGAAAGCACGGGTGGAATTCCGTAGGTGTTGGTCCTTGTCGAGACGTATGACGCGCACTTACGTACGTAACCGATAAGAATAGATCGACGTGTACTCTGTCGTTATCGTATTTACGGCGACGGCAGCGTCGTTCCTCGTATACGCGACGCCATGCGCCGCGACGCCTGTCATCTTCTACGCCTGGACGGTCACATGGCCGCGTCGTCTGCTTCGCGCGGAGAACATTCGAACATGTGCCTCCCGGAGCTTCGAAAATTCATCAAGGATCGTTAGGAAAATATAATTACAACAGAAGGAAGAAGATGGCATCGGGAAATAACGTTGTGTTGCCGATCAAAAGACCCGAAAAATAATCAGAGTTATTAATACAGAATGAGCGAGGAGGCTATCGGATTTCTATTAATTTCCTCGCCTAATATGCTTTGCTGGTACCTCGGGTGAAATTCGCGACGCACGAAATCCCGGAAAAATTCACCCGAGGTATCAGCAAAGCATATTAGGCGAGGAGGTTACAAGAAACACTTAACCTCCTCGCTCATTCTGTACTCCTAATAACTCCGATTATTTTTCGGGCCCTTTTAATCGTGTTTAATCGGGACCGCGACGTCGCTCGGCGGATTTTCGAAGCTTCGGAGTTACTAGAAGTGCAGAATAAGCAAGGAGGTCAACGGATTCCTAGTAACTTTCTTGCTCATTCTGCACTCCTAATAACTCCGATTATTTTTCGGGCCTTTTAATCGTATTTAATCGGAACTGCGACGTCGCTCGGCGGGTTTTCGAAGCTTTGGAGTAGCACCTCAGGATTTATATGGATTATTTGCAAAATAATAAACATATATTAATGATAATTATTTAGCAAAAATCATTAATTTTGTTTCATCTTGCTCGTTTATTTACATTACTTATAATATTTATAAGATGAAAGACACTGTGATTAATTGAGGTTAATTCGATATTTCATGGCTAACGATCTGATTGTACTTTCCAAGGATATATCTAGTGATCTGCCTTTGAGTTGCAATTGTTGAAAAAGTTCTTCACATGTAGACTTTTCGTCTCTCGACATAAAGCATACCATCAAATCGAACCGATTACACGCGCTTAATATATCGAGAAGTTCTACAACTGGCGTTATATCGTCCACTCTTGACGAATGCTGCAGACACGTGTTTGTGAGGTCCACCAGGAAAGACGCCGGAATTTCCACCCGAAAGACATGATGTAAATCGTTCCTGCGTAATAGAAACATGTCGGTGATATACGGCGATATCTTGCGCTGGCGATTCTCACCTTAGATTCCAAATGTAAGTAAATTTGTCAGAGTGATCCGTGATTGTTTTCCAAGATTGTAAGAAGTCCTCGCACGTTTTTCGAGATCTATTCACAATACTTTCGTTGCTCTCTTTATTGTGCAATTTTTTCGATGCTGCGGATGCAGTTAAATCGTGAGGTTTTACAGTCTTAATCAGCGGATTCCACTGTACACTAGTTTTGGGTTTCATGTCATCGCGATTCAGAGGTTTCAAGTGAGCACCATTCACCTGTCGTCATAATTAATTAGTTGATTTGAAATTTGTACTACAGAATTTGTTAGATTTTTAAATTATAATTTATTGATTATTTGATATTTATTAATTTACATTATATTTATATTTTGAATTGTTACTTATTTAAAACCTTATCAGGATAGTCAGATCTCTTAACTTACAACTTAAATTATACTTTTTTTATTTTTTACACATTGTTAAAATTTCTCGATTATATGACAACAAAAATAATAAAATTTGCAGTCACCATCTGCCTGAAGTGCTCGTATGTCGGCACCGATTGTTCAATCGCTCGAATCTTAGCATCGTTTTGTAATTTATACAATTCGTCGGCTGCGAGAGCCGCGTGAAGTTCCTCTTCCAAGTTTTTATAATCTATCGGTGCTTTTAACACACTCATTGCCTTTTTTTCTTTAAGTACGTTCTCCGCTCGAGTTCTACGACAGTCCGACATGATAACACGATATTTTGTTGTCATGGAAACTACGGTATCAGCTCGATCTATTGATTACAATTACTTTATACTTGCTACATCGCAATCTTTTTATTTCCTTGTAATTCGTACAAAATTATTTTGTGTAACTAGAAATACTGAATAAATTAAATAACAATTATTTGAAATAAAACATATAAATAGAGTTCGAGATAAGCTAGATGCTCATTTCTTCTAATGGCTTTCCTGCTTAAGATATAATCTTTTCTTTTGACATCCTATTTTGTCTTTTCTTTAGCAATCTATCGTGAGTTCTCTTCATCTCGAGTATCTCCTTCATCTCCTCCTTGTCCTCCTCCTGAAATCGATATCGTGGAAGGTTTGTTCAATCGGGCATTTACTACAGGGATATATGTATACTCACAGTTTGATGTAATCGAAGAACCAACGCTCGACGACCGTCGGACATGGGCTGAGAATAGTCCATCAACTTTTTTAGTCTTTCAGCGGGACTCACGCCTCTCTCTACAACCAAAACTATGCGCGCCCACTGACACAAACAAAATAAAGAGTCAGTCTATATAAAACTTAACTTGCTATGATTTTGTATTCATTGCCGTTTCCATGTCGGTACATTATGCGTATGTATTAGAAATTATATTTAAATTTTATCATATATTACATATAAACTGAACGAGAAATTCAATATAAAGTTCGTCGGTAATACATGGAATGCATTAATGACATACTTGCCGTTGCCATTCATTCCTGGTTTCAGCGATCTTCTGGTAAGTGTTACCCATCATAGCGATCAACATGTTAACGAGCAGGATCGCCACGATCGCCATGTACATCACGAACAGCAGCTGTAATTAGTAGCGATTATCGCTGCAACGCTATCTGACGAAGTGCGTTTTATGGTTTTCTTTTTTTTGCGCATATAGTGAGTCTTCCGCTACGCTAGAAATTTGTGTAAATTATGTAATCGTTGGAACATGCGAATGTTAATTAACGAATGATACTATTTACCTCTAGAAATACTGAACGCGTTTCTAAGTGATTGCATTCGACAAAGCGGACAAAGTACCTTGGCCTCGAACTCGTGCTCGGTCCTTTCAAACGCGCCGAAGTAATCTCCGAAATTCGTCATGCTCATCAGGAACATCGCCATGACGCTCTCCATCGGCGACGGCATCGGATTCGTCATTGAGTCGTCGACGCCCTCCGGTGTGTTTGGATTGTCGAACGACAGGAATATGATGTAGTACGCTGTGAAGAAATGCAGCATTCATTGTAGATGTATAGTATTCCTTATATCTCGTGCCGCGCTGTTACATTGAGAAATATTTGCCGCTATATTCGAGAAAAAACGTCGTCACGAAAATATTTCAGACGATTTATATTTCTAAAAAATATTCAGATATCTGTAAAGATGTTATCTTATGTGACAATCTTAATAATTTTTTTAAAAATTCTTAGATTTTTCCAAAAAAATATTTTAAACATATTTTTAAGATATCTACAAGATCTCGATGTTTTCTCTTTCTTAACAATTGACAAAATGTGACGGAAACTGGCTGTCCTATAGGCAGACTATGATCTCTAAAAAGTCGCGAGTGAACAGACGGTGCATTCAAGCGGCGCTTCGCCGTTTGTTTGCAAAAAGTAAAAGACATAATGGCAGCGTAGCGTTGCGACCATGTGCTGCCGGTTGCATAACCGTGTCGCACCATTTAACATATCCCGCGACCTTCTCAGCGTAACGCCTCCTTCTGCGGTTTCCTTTCCGCCGATCATCTGTATGAGAAAGAACCTTCGGTTGCCGAGCGATGTGTGTCAATGTCGCGTTGCAGCGTCCAGCAAAATCGTCGATTAGATCAGACGACGTTACATCCGATGCGGCTAATTAACAATTGCTGGAAATCAATAAGGCACCGGCCAATCGCCGCTAGCGGAATTGATGATGTCTCTTGTCCGCGACACGCGTCTCTTCAATTATCAATTGCAATAATCGACAGCAAGGTTGCCCGTTTATTGTGTCTGGGACAGGTCTCGTTTATAAAAAGAAATAGAGAACAACGTGTGAAACCGAAGGAACGATGAGGGTCCGCTTTCTTTTTCTCGAAACTCGCCACGCGAATTATTACCTTGGGAGAACCCCATAACAAAGACGAGGTAGATGGAGACGAATCTGAGGAGGTCGCCCATGATCATCCTGTAAATCATCACGACGAACGGTCCAACCGTCTTGAAGCCCCGGCAGAAGAACAGAAAGTACGGCGCCGTGGTCAGCATCACCACCACCGCCAGTATGTCTTCGACCTCATCCGCGCAGACAAATCGTAGAAACGGGAACGACAGCAGGATGCAGCACGAG
The DNA here is from genome assembly GCF_013373865.1 of Monomorium pharaonis. Lineage (NCBI taxonomy): Eukaryota > Metazoa > Arthropoda > Insecta > Hymenoptera > Formicidae > Monomorium > Monomorium pharaonis. The sequence goes on along the minus strand of NC_050474.1, from coordinate 2,879,690 downwards.
AATAGAAACATCACGCGTGACGGCGCCGTCGCCTGAAAAATCGTGATAACAAGTAGTTGAATTTTCGCAGTATTTTAGTATAGAAAATATCAATTTGTTCACATAATACTCAGTTTATAGTTAGCTACAACAGAGACGTAATCTGTTTTGAAATTCGAGATTTCCACCAAGTAACCTCGAGACCAAAGTAGCCTCTCGGTCACGAAGAATTGAAATATTAGATTAAAATTAATTTCCATCAGTCGTCGTCTAATCCAACTATCTTTCGCGTATTAAAAATGTCTTGATTCTTACGAGATTTTCGATGAACATATTGAGACCTAAGAATCGCGCCTCCCGCAACGCGGCCAAGATGTAGAGCACTGCGCCGATATACATAAAAATTTCCGCAGTTAGACGAATCTTCGCACTTGTTTCTGTCAGTTGCATCAGCCTGCACTCCTCAGTGATGTCGTCCCACCTATAAGTGTTCATTCTATCTATAAATTCTTTCAAAATTAAATTTTTAAAAAGAAAATGTATATAAAACATTTATATTATAAACATCAAGATCCGATGTGACCATTGTTGGTCTTTCCTACATATATTTTAATTGTTATATACTTTACAATTTTATTATATGTATATATATTAATTATTATTTATCCTATAGCTTGAACAATTATATATTATTAACGGCTTTTGTAAATTTTTTATTATTGTATTTCAATATACCATAACTCGTGATTAAATTTTAGCACGTTGTCAATGATCGTCTTGGTAGTCGAATTCTTATTGGCTGCGACGGTTTTGTTATACATATCCGTGAAATAGTCCGACGTATTTGAAGGACTATCATTATACCACAGCGTATGAATGGTGGTCTCGTCGGGAGGACTTAGAATGGCCTCATTGTCGAAGAGCAAAATGCTCTTCAGGGCCAACGTGATGTTCGACGTTATTTGCAGCTGGATCTTCTCCAATGATTCCTGCGTCATGTTTAAGGATGACTTGAAATTTGAGGTAAAAGCCGCGACGAGGCTATTCGTAACCAATTCAGATAGATCTGCGCTTTGAAGGGACTTGAGAATCACGTGTTCTGTTATATTTGAAGAATTTGTTCTCGTAGACGTATCGTTCGCGTTTTCGTCCTCTTCCATGGTCGACGGGCCAGGGCGAAGGGTGAAGCTGATTAGCGAGAGCACGAAGTAGAAACAGAAGAGAAAGAACTGACGGTAAAATCTGAAGATTAAAAAAAATTTACATTTTTATCTAAGCATACAATTTATTATATCTAATCAAAAAAATAAATTTTTCGATAGTAAAATAGAAGATTGTTTCTACTTTTTTATGTACCGGGATTTGACAAAAGTGTTCCATTTGGCGTTTAGAAGATCAACTAGCACACCGTCCATCAATTCTAAATGTTCATCTTTTTCCTACAATCATTGTGAAGCATTTTGTGTCCCTGTGTCTAATGATAAAACGCAATTAACGTAATGTAATTCATTCGCTTACGCCAAAAACAACCAGATTCAGGGCAGAGTTCTTGTTAATTGTTCCTATATTAACATCGATCGTATCTATTTGCGATAAAGGGTAGGCTGCGCAAGTTATGCTACCGATTTGCCAGTATATCTCTCTCTCGATGTTCAGGATGTGAAAGAATATCTCGATCTTGGCCAATTTTGCAGCTAAGGTCAACGGAGTCAAGTGTTGGACGTTTCTTAGGTCGAGGGAAGCCCCTACTTCATATGCCATATCGAACGTGGCCTGAAATTAATTTTCCAAATTACTTATAACACTATTTTTTTGTAATATAGTAAAACAGATAGGTCGCCCTACTATTTTTTCTGATTATTGCTAAGTCAATTATTATTAAATGAATTATTAAGATTATTAAATGTATATTAAGTTATATTGAAAATATAATACTCGCCACTTTCTCGTATATCACCAGCATATGCATAACGGTGTTGCCATTCGTGTCCTGCTTATCAGGATCCGCGCCTCTGGCCAGTATAAGCCTGTAACATTCTTCCTGACCGAGACACGCGGCGAAACTCAACGGATACTCTCCCCAGTACACATAGCTATGGGCATAATGATAAAATAGATCGTCTAACTTCATCAAATTAGACGTGTAAGACTGTATTACGTTCTCTACATCGTACTTGACAAGATTCATTAAAGTCTCTGATGGATAGATCTGTTTGTACGTTCTGTGTGGAATTTAACTCGATGATGGATCGCGTTTAGGAAACGAATATTGTCCGAAGCTATTTAATTAACGATCACAATGGAATCTTTTCTGCCTCGTCACGTTGTTAAGCGAGAGGCAACGATAATATAATATCATCTTCGAAGTAAATTCAACATATGCAGAATACCCATTGTAATCGGTTTCCGGTGAGACGCACACCCACTCGTGATCTAAACTGTCAAATCTCGACGCCTTCTGATCTTCCGGGCACATGAAGGTGCCGCAACACCTCTCGTGAATAATGAGCGGATCGTCCGCTCCGCTGTCGAGAAGAAACTTGACCATCGACGGATCCTCGTTCACGATAGCGATGTGCAAGACATTCTCCCCTGAATCCAAAGTAAAACTGATCAAGCAATAATGGCCGGAGAGATTCAGATCTTTTTTTTCTAGATTATACTTTTATGAATTCAAAATGTGTGTCACGTATATCGCATATATTTGTAATAATTCTTTTATGATAATACATTATGTTGCGTAATGGATTTATGCGATTTGAATTCAAAAGAGCTTCTCGATTAAAAAATAATAGAAGCCGCGAGGGTCCCCGCTGAGGGAATAAACGGTTTACCTTGAAAATGCTAATCTTCCATTACGCACGCGATATCCTATGAATAGGTAATTCATCCACAGGCTTATCGGGGAATTTATCGGCGATGGATATTCTATGGACAATTTACAGGCTGTCTCGTGAACGAGATGCAATAATAGCTTTATGTCATTTAATCCATTCCAGAATTCGATGGTATCGTCACGTGTTTCGTAATGATCTGCAGGAAGACTCAGTCTCTTACCGTAATACTCGTCGCACAAATAAATGTCGTATATAAGCAGCGGATAGAAACGCAACAGTCGTCTTGCCAAATCAGCGTGGATGGCAGTCGCGTTCAACATGCACAGATGCAAAATAGTTTCGCCGACGGCACCTCTGTCGCTCAAATTCCAACACACCAGCCTATATTTGCTTTTATCTGCCAAGAATTTATTTGTCGGATAAATTATTGCATAATTCTGCTGGTAATTTATAGACAGCCGTGAAAAGAAAACGATTTCGCTGAAGATTTAATTAGGTAGAGATCAAAAAACTTTGTTGGGCCATTAAAATAATTGTCATGCTGTTCAAGCATAATGAGCTATTATGAAGAACTTTGGCATTCTAGCGACTAGCTTGAGCATCCTACATAATTATTGTGATAATCTAACAAAAACTATTTTTAGATGTACATCTACATTTTTGTATATTTTAGTGAGATCATCTTTTTTTTCGTGTAGAAATATTTTCTGACAATAATTTATATATATAATATACAAATATTATATTTACATATTTTTCGTTACGATATTACCTATTTTGGTTTCGTCGACTTCCTCGTCGCCCATGTCCTTATCGATATCGTAATCAGCTGGATTCTCCATGGCTTTCAAGGGTGGCAGCTGTGCACAGCGCGAAAGAACGATTATTCAAGACACCATTATTGCGGACAATGCGAGGCTCTGATCGCATATTACCATTTTATGCCGCGGACGGTCCTTATTTCGTAGGAGGACTAATTTTTCTACAGGTATCCATTTGCCCTTTCCCTTGTTGTACAAAAACGGCTCGACCTTCGTTCTCATCGCGTGATCCAATTCCGCGTACTGTTTGGTCTGCGTTGCTCTCTTCATCATATCCACTAACAATCCGCCACCTGCAACAACGTATTACAGTTAAATATTCGATCATGCGAAAAACAAGGAACAAGCTCCAACTTAATCTTGCGCCATAACTCAGAAACGAGGGATGCTGCGAGGAGAACTGGGGAACGCGCGGGAGAATTCCCATTGATGTAAATTCTGGAAATCGTGCTCAAGGAGATTCGCGGTCGCGCAAGATCAACTCGCTGACGGCACGTGGACGCGATGCGGTTACGTCACGGATGCAAGTATTTGGATCACGTTAAGTGCCCTGTACAGTCATTATATCAGACATTAGTATTTCGGCCATTATCGGAGGAGCGTATCCTCGAGAGTCGAGCTCTCGAATTGGCGTCAATGTACCGCGCGACGCATCGCGAGGAACACGCGCACCGTAACTGTGCCGTGTGTGACGGCATCCCTATTTCCGCGATCGAAAAAGCCCTCGGTGTTTTCCTCCCCCGCTGGGTGTTGGCTAAAAGCAACACGCGCAATTGCGTTGCACGCATCCAATTAGAACGCAATCTGTGATATCAGCTCGTGATGCAAGAAAGCACGCGAAACGTTACGAGAGGCACCCTAAAAACGACGTTGCTTCCTTCTTCCCTCGGGCGGTGCAACGCGCAATCTATCATGGACAGAAAAAGAAGTTTGCAATTACTATAACTTAACCATAATTTATAGTCGGTGTCAATTTTATATTTATATTTGTTTTAACAATGCAAATTATGACCTAGTTACATTTATTATAATTGCAATTGCATTTAATAGATAAAAAAAGTTTATATAATTTTTATTGCCCATAACTCTCTCTCTCTCTCTCTAATATTTTACTATATTAATATTTAAAATTATTTAATTTACAAAATTTTTTCTGGTTGTTTGAACACATGAAGTTATTATTATTAACGTTATGGCAATAATAGATATAAAAATGGAGCTCCTAATAAATTATTTATTGTGTGCATAAATACTAAACACATCTTTTTCATTCGTTATCGTTATAATCAAGTCTAAGGGCTTAGTAGTGTTTATCTATGCAAATTTTTGAAATTGCGCTCGACAAATGGACAATGACAAATCGTGATTGTTTGGAATAATATGTCCTGTTGATTTAGCTATTCTAGCTGTTAGACGTTATTTCACATATCATTTAGGTTTTTATTATTCTGCAATTAAAAAATTCAGATTTTATGCGAGTTAATCAACTCGACAACACCCGACGTGCTGATTAACAGGCAGTTACGACAGAATTAAGATCGAGTCTTTATGTGACGTCTTTTAGACATGTGTGTTGTAATTTAAGTAATTTAGTCGTGCGGGTCGTACTTTAGCAATAAGAAATAAGTATTAATCTTGAAAGTCACGTAGGTAAACCTAGGCTCGTGAAATTCGCGAAGAATCGATAACTTAATATAACAAGACAGGTTCGACTTCAAGTATTATTCAGCTTCTAAGCAATGTATAGTTAAGTAATAAAAATTATTATAATATTATACAAGGACGTATTCAAGATTTTTTCAATTTATTTTATTGTCACCTAAACGGGACTTTTTTTACGAAAATAATTTACCTTTTTAAAAATATTTTACAGCTTATAGTCTCTTAATCTTGAATGGAAAATATATTATTCGTAAATTGTTATTTTTATTTTTTTCTAAAGAAGAGTAGAAAAAATACAAGTATTAAAAACAAAATGTATAATTCTTTAAAAGCCATTCTACATAGATGCAGAATGCAGGTCGCAGGTCGCAGGTCACAAAGAGTCAAATAAAAACGCAGAATAATATTAAAATAAAACTTCTGATTAACTGTCGCATTTATTTACGATTTGTGACTATTGCATCTACGTTTTATGTAAAATGATATTATATTGCCTTTACATTGCTATTGTTATTATTACATATAAACAAAATATTGATAATTGTTTTCTTAGAAAAGTGTATTTTAAAAAAATTCACATAAGAATATAGAAAAACTTTCTAAATATGAGAACCATTACTAAATATTAATAAAAATATTATATTAAATTCAAATAAAATAAAATAAAACGGAATAACAATGTTAAGAACAAAAAAATTATTCAGAATTAAAAGTAAAGCTGCATCATTTTTATAATTAAAAATAAATAAACAAAAATTTTTTTGAGGAAAATGTGAATTTTCCTAATTTCTCTTGGATACGTCTCTGTGATATCATAATTACTATATTATTTATAATTAATTTCCCAATCCTACTAAAATTCTTATGGATCTCGCGTCAGTGGACGAGGACAGGAATTGAAGGCAAGAGGATGTTCGAGAATGTTCGCCACGTGCTGATAAATAATATAAGACTGCGCGTGAAGAACCTGAAACAGGAAAGGCATTTGCACATGCATTTTCTTTCGTATTTTCATAGAAATTCCACGAGCGCGCGTGTCACACTCACAATTAGTAGTTAATTAATTTCTTCTTTTAAACAGAGATAACCTCTTCTCTCGCGAAAAAAAGTTTCTTTTTACCTCCTAGAAGCATCGATCTTGTGGCGCGCGGGGACAGTTTCGTGGAGGAGGTGAAGAAATGTAAAACATGATGATATTTTTTTTTCTCCCACCTTCCCGGCTCTCATCGACTTCGGCTCACGTGTGAAATTCAAGGTATAGCTGGGGAAGTCGGGTAGACGGAACGGGAGAGAGGTCGTCGGCACATCAAAGCACATGCAACGCCATCTTGCACAGTCTGGCGCAAGTGTTGCATGCACCGTCGCGGCAATTGCTGGCGCAAGTCTGTGGGAAGAGCGAGCGGACCGGGTTTGCCGTCGCCGTCGCGGCTACTGTCAGTGATTAGACGTGGCACGGTGCGGCCGATTACGGCCATGGAGTGGCGGCAGGAGACGATATTGAAGCTGATCGGCGCGTTTCGCGCGAGGCGGATCCTCTGGGACCACAATGCGCCGGACTACACCGACCGGAGCAAGAGAATCTACGCGTGGAAGGAAATTGCCGACGAGGTACGAGAGGAGACGCTAGGACCCGAGTATATAGTTGTACAAGTTAACACACCGCGCTCTCCCGCAAAAGTGCGCTGCACACGCATTCGGATTATATTCATTCGTTTGTTTACTTTTCTTTCTCGTGCCGCTCGTTGACGATAGATTCTCGTTTTGATCTTTAACCTCGCCAAAGTATCGATCCGAGTGGAAATTCGGAAAACGGGTTTTTTTTTTCTTTCAACGCGCGATTAATTCGATTTCGATGAAATAAAATTGTACCGTACAGACCGACGAAAAGAAAGGGGGGAAAGGTGCGCGGTGCGGTGTTGTTATGTGTGTTATGACCAATAACGGATCGATAATTTTTTAATTAACGAGAGAGGAGCTTTTCTTTCCCCGGCTTCCTTCTTCGAGCTTTGTGTTTTTCTATTACGTTCGTGTACCGTGCGCGGGATTCTCACGCACGCACGCACGCACGTGCGCGCGCCAGAAGAATATTCGCTGGACGGACGCCGAGTGAAAAATATTATCTTGGGAATGTATTCCAGATGCGCGCGTCCAACACTTGCGCAAGCCGTTGCGCAACGCTGGCGCATCGCGAGCGCACGCGGGAGTCTTTATCACCGTCGCACCGCTCTCTGCGGTCGCCGGCGGCGTTGCGACGGAAAGCGGCAACTCACGCGTCCCACGGACCGCGCAATTGCATTTGCGTAATAGTCCGCGCGCCAAAAGTAATGCACGCTTCGCTTATTCATTGCCGGATTATATAATCGTTCTCGAATCGCCGCATCGGGAGCGCAAGAAATTGTTCCCGCCGCGGGGAAACCAAAAATCAATAACAAAAAGAAAGAGTAGTAAAACAATAGATGAAAGAAAAATCCTCATTGGGGCTTGCATTCAGCTCGGATGCGACGTGATGACGGTGGAGAGGAAGCTGAAGAGCCTGAAGACTCACTTCATGTCGGTCCACAAAGCATACGCGAAACGCAGGCTCAAGGCGGATCTGATTCCTGGCAGCGACGTCCGGCCCAAGTGGTTCGCCTACGAGGCCTTGACTTTCCTGAACAAGGGACGCTTGACGCGAATCAATCGCGAGATACCGAGCGTGGAGAAGCAGGTGCGCCACGAGCCCTCGCGAATGTCGTTGTTGCGATCCGCTTGCGGCATTGTTAGCGTACAGTTAATGATGATACAATTGCAATTAAAGCTGATAGGACGAGAGGATGTTTCCTGTTACTTATCATTTCGAGATCGACATTGGGTGGGATGTTTTCACTAATGTACGAATATCTTATATGGTCGAGTCTTTTTTTCTTATGAACTACATTACTGTGTTAATAATGAAAATAATGGAAATACGTTGTCCCTGAAAAAATAATGATAATCTAGAAGTTTTGTGAAATAGTAAGCATAAAATAGTTGCTCTTTTGAAACAAATAACTTTTCTATTTTTCGTATCGGTAAAAATAATACGGATATTGATAAACAATAAATTGATATAATTGATTGAGTTATACAGGAAACATCCACAAGTTTATACATAATGACTATAAGAAGGAAAGGTTATAGTTAAATTGTGATTGTTAAAGCAATTTTATTTTTCAATATTCTTGTTATTCACATTGATTGTCAATTAACCTTTGAGAGTACTAAGTTACAGTTACTGTGCGCCGCGTTACTTTACCGTTCGTGAAATGGAATTGTATATGTTTAATTAATTTACGATGTCTTCGTTTTAGAATCCCGCACCTGTCTCTAATTGGAAATCACAGGTACATTTCATTCTTTTTTATATTACATAATTAGCTTAAATTAACCATGAAAAAATGCTACGTATATCTTTCTTACACTAACATGACTCTGGTTTATCCTGAAATTTCAGAATTTTTTAAATATTTTTTTTCTATTTTATAAATTGCGAGGTGTTACAATAAATTGAATACTATTTTAATAAACAAAATGTTATTGTTATTTTAAGCTATCAAAATTTTAATAACAAAAACTATTAAACTTGAATTAGTACGTGAGTGAAAATTCACCCAGAGTTACACTCCAAAGTTAATATTATCTCGAGACTCGTGATAATGTAATTTCAGGGCATTACATAACACAATATGGGGGAGAGACCTTTCCGCTTTGTTCGGGGTGGATTTTAGGGCATTACATAATACGACATGGGGAAGAGACCCTTTCGCTTTATTCGGAAGTTTCGAAAACGAAAGGTCTTCGTTTTCGAGACCCTATCTTTCTCTCTCTTCGACGTAGCATCACTGAAACTTTTAATCTACATTCTACACGACTCGCTTACCCCCCAAAACCTGCCACGTGACTTTATTTTTCTACAAATTTCAGGAGATTTCGACAGGCCGTGACGAATTCACGGTTTTTGCCGAGCACGTCGCCATCCGACTGAAGAATATAGTGGACGTGCGTGCGAGACTTGTCGCGCAGCATCAGATAAACAACATACTTTTCGAGGCCGAGATGGGAAAGTATAGTATGCAGCAGCCCTTCGGCCCGGACAATCCGGAGATCATGGAGAACCTGGAGCCCTCGACGTCGAACGAAGAGAAAGTAATGATAAACAATATTTCTCACGCGGTCTAACTGAATCTTCTTCCTCTTCTCTCTTTCCTTTCCTTTTTTCCACAGATGCGCTATCTGCGCGTTATGTTCCAAAATTTTGCAGCGAGTCGTTCGCCCCACGTTACCTACATCGCATCCGCCCGATTTTTACGGCGCGCGGTTGTCGGCAACATGCAGCGATCTCTCGCGTTGTACTTGTCGTAAATAATGCTGAAGGGTGAACGATGAGGACCATTGATTTTAACGAGTCTCTCGAAGATCGCGAATAACGTTTTTGGCTGAGTTTGCTCCGCCAGACAAACGTTCTATTTGTGTGCCTCGCTTTGCCCGGCATATCCTTTGTCGTTACAAACCGCGAAAGCCACGTCAAACGACGCGCTGACAACGCGAAACGCAGAAATCGGCGGCGCTGCGCTTTCATTTTTTCGCTCCCGTATATACCGAAGTACTTGTAACACACATATACACACACACACGCACACACACACGACGAATTGAAACAATATCCGTCTATTGTATTTAATGATTTTATGATAATTGAATTCGTTCTTTTTCATTGTGGGAATTGAATAAATTATGTCTGCAACGTATGGGCTTGATTATTTTGCTCACCATTCAGGTTGACTAATTTATAGAGCAGGATGGACGACGTGTCCGTTTGTTTCTTCACGCCGCTCGTAACATTACTCTCGGTATTACCCATCGTTTACAAAACACTTCACTTCCGACGTTTAAGTGCCAGTAGGGGAGATAGGCTCTCGCATATCGAATGTACGGCATACGGTGTGTGCAGCCGAAATTGATAAACGCGTCTGTTCGGTTGCCAGGCTACCGTAGTCGATTATCGATTAAACAGACCTTCGGACACCTCTTACTCTCGGACTCTTACGACGAAAGTCGATCAATCCAATTTAGGCGATTTACCGTTTTATTATTCCTACCTAATTGAATTACAGCTTCCTGCATTCTCCTCGTTTATCGCGAGTAACCAGTCCGAGAGTTACGTCGAAACGGAAAACCGCAAATTTAACGGCGGAAAGAATTAATTGGCTCGCGGGCCAAAGGAAAATCCGGCAGGAAATCCTGTTGTTGCGGCTCAACGGGATCCTGTGCCGAAATTCGCAAGGCAAGAATTCCGATTCCAATTTCTGTTGATAGTGCACGTGCTGATATAAATCCACCGGACGTATTAGTTCGTAGCGGACGAAACTTGCACAAGCGCATCGAGTTCTCCGTGTGGTCGAAGGCAATTAAATAGCAATAATAAAAATTAATTTAACGGCGGTGTTCTCGAGATAGATTAGTCACGCCGCCTCGATAAAATCAACACGATCATTTGAATGCGCTGTAACAATTTATGCAGGCGTCACGCGCGACTTCTCGCGTGCGCCGTATTTTTTTTTCCAGCGAACCGGGACGCGAATTAAGGTTGACAGATTTATAAGTCACGGTGAAGATCAAGTTATCTCGTGTCGCGCGGGTCATCGCTCTCGCGCAATTGCTCAAAGAATGTAAGGTTTGCCGAGGGACAGTACCGGGGATAGCGTAACAGAACCGTTAACATCGTTTAGGCGTGTCTTCTCTCGCATGCGTAATGTGTATTACATATCGTAGCAGTGAAATTTCGAATTAGAGCGGATCTCAATGGAGAACGGCGGATTGCGAAACGATCGATCGGGGGAGGCAGGCACGATCGTTTCGCCAAATGACGGGGAAAATGCAAATTTTCTCCGAGCGAGAATATCGGCGTTTAATCCCTTCCCTTCACGGAGCTCACCTTCGCTCGGAAAGCCGCGAGCGATTTTCGCGCATACCTAAGCAGTGACCGCGCTTTAATTTAGGCCCCGAATGCCGCAATGCCGCAATTGATCTTACTCGTTAAGCGGTTATAAATACGCTTACGAGCCGTAGGCCGCCGTTTACGCCGGTTTATCGAGAACCGGCGCGCGCGTTCGCGAACGTACAATACCTTGAGCAGGAAATTAGATTCTATTATTGCGTCGACGGTCTAGGACAGAACGAATTCCACATTTCAAATCCGAAAGTGCCTCTAACGAGTCTCGAGTTCGCTATGCAACGGCGAAGTTTTATGAATCTGAATGCACGGTGGATGTTTCATCGAGTACGTCAATTTGCCTTGAAATAACGGAGAGTGAGAGTCATAAATATAAATTTAATAAAAAGGAAAATCTCTCGCGAATGTCAACATAACAAAAATAAAAAAAAATTGATTGCGCAGAATAACTTCCATTGCAGAAGATAGAAAGAAAGAGAGAATAATATATTATCGTGAGAAAGAATTTCAATATTCTGTATTCAATATTGAGATTGTTACGTTGTGCAATTTGCAGTTAATTTATAGCTAATATAGACTTTATAAAGCGAGATATAATTATTATACGGACTATTCTATAGACCTTGTGTGTGTGTGTGTGTATGTATGTGTGTGTGTGGGGGTGCGCGCGTGCGTGTGCGCGTAATACGTGTCAACATATCCAATATTGAATGCATTGCTAACAAAGCTATGCTGTGAAAAGCGAAGAGAAGAGTGAGAGAAGGGGTGAGGGAGAGAAATGGAGAGCTTGACATAATATTTGTTCTTTACAGCAAACTTCATATACCATGGATAGAGAAGGGTTCACTTCACCCTGCAACTTTTTTACTCACTTTTAATCATAAAAAGTACAATTTTATTTTTGACTGATAATAAATAAACTTCAGGGGAAAATCAAAACTATACTATGATTTACTAAACATTTTAATATTTTTCCTTTATTTAAAATTAAAGACGAGGAGACATTCTGAGTAAGAAATATAACAAACAAATTTAATTAAAGTAAAAAAAATTCTGTTTACAGAATTGACAGTCTCTCTATCCCTTAAGAAAAATCTTGAATACGCCCATTCCTTTCATCTTCTTTCCTTTTCTCTCTCACGCGCTGTTTATATGTCCATTTCAAATGCAGAAATTATAACATAGTGCAAAACACACCCACAATTACGCGCACTACGAGATTAGATGCAAGAAATAGAAGAAAAAAAAAAAAATAACTCACGTTCGCTCAACGTGAAGGCCCCGGAGGGATTCGAACCCTCGATCTCCTGTTTACTAGACAGGCGCTTTAACCAACTAAGCCACGGCGCCAGGTTGATAGCGGTTCTGTAATAGCGGTACACAAGAAACTTGCTATCGAGCAGCAACAATTTTCTAATAAGTAAACGATTTTTTGCCCTACGCATAGAAAGAGAGAGAGAGAGAGAGAGAAAAGAAAAAGAATTTTGTTCACTTGAAGATGTAGTCGATGATTTATTGTCGGCGATAATCATCGTCCCGTTTATCGCGTTGTACGAAACGCACGCGCATTTCAAAGGAGCTATAATTCTCTTCGCAAAAACGTACCGTCACGACACATAACGCGAGCGCCTATATATACACTACATCGGCAAAAATTTATGGACACTTAAAAAATTCTCTCCTCCTATACGCGACCCACATTTTCGGGGGAGTCGTTAAGTTACAACTTGCAACACGCCGGCGAAAAGAAGACGAAGCGCTCCAGATCTATTTGTGAGATTGAAATATATTGAACGTGCGAGCGAACGCCGCCGCCCGCAAGCTGCCGCTTGTCGTTCCGAAACGAGGTGTAACATAATCAAAGTGAAATATGGATACGCGCGTTAAACAAACGACTGACCGAGGGGGAAATGAGAATTTGAAGTCCGCCGGAGCGGCGAAAAGAGAAATATACGTACGCGCGCGCACAGTGTGTATACGCGGGAAAAAGGGAGAGAGAAAGTGAGAAAGAGAAAGAAAAAAAAAAATTGCTCGCGCTTCCCGGGATCGAAGGCGAGCTTTTGCTGAATTTCAAGTTCTCGCGTTACGAAACGCGAAACTGACGCCTCGTGGCGCCGCTATTGCGATATCTGGAGCCTTTCAGATCGATCGAACTTCACTTTATTTTGTTTGTAAATTTTTCGATTTTAATACCAAGGCGCTAGTTCGTGACTTCTAGTTACGATATTCCCTACTTTTTATTCCGAGAAGACGTAGAGAGAGTATACATTCCATCGAGGTCGAATCGATCGTTAGCACCTTAGTTTTCCGTACGATGTAATTTGATATCAATTTCTGCGTATATGTTTCTCATTAATCGAACTTGTTAGTTTACGGAGTCGAACAGTTTGGCTTCCGAGAGACTCGTTCGCGTTTCTATACAAAGAATCCTTTTAGAATTGTTGCAGAAAATATGAAAAACTGTGTGAAACTCTTCCGAAAATTTTCTGCAACGATTAATGCTAACCGATTTCAACTTTTCACATTTTATGTGCAACAATTTGCAAAATGTTATTTGAAATTTTGCAACGTATGCACTTACGCGCGCGTACACATACACACATATAACTAATCAATTAATTAACACATTATATAATCTTGGCTAATACACAATGTAAACTCAATAATATAGTAAGTTAATTGTTCAACTGATAAATGTTGCAAACATAAAGTTAAAATTGCTTATTTCAAGAAACACGAGACTATATAAATGATTTACCCGTATTTTTAGTATATTAACATTTATTGTGTTATCAATATTTGGTTTTTATTGCGAAATCTTGACCAATGCATTTTCAATGTAAATCAATATCGTTAGAATTATTGATATGTAATATTGGTAATATTGGTAATACGTTAGCAATTATTCTATAATATATTCAATATTGAAATTATATTGGGAAATCTTGGCCAACGCATTTCCAATGTAAATACAATACCGTGGAATTATTGGTATATAATATCGGCAGTACATTAGCATATAGTCTACATATACTCAATATTGAGATTATATTGGAAAATCTTGGCCAATACTGTTTCAACAAGCCCAATATTAAAAACCAATTGATGTACAATATTAGCAGTATATTTGCATTTATTGCATGATATTGGCGCTACATTGATTGGCTAATGCATTTCCAAGAAAACCAATATCTAGCCAATGTTCCGTCAATTTATTTTGCTACTAGAATATTTCATATTTTCTACGCATTTTTATTGTATATCTTTTCAATAATATTTCTTCATAAAGCACCAAGTGCAAGAGCGGACATTTTACCATTCCAGAGATGCCTCCGAAATATTACAGTCATATTTCGCAACTTTTATGAAACGTTTCACTTGTCAGTTGAAATATTTTTCAGATACTTCTGAAAAATTTCGTGCTGCAGCGGGCGTGGAAAATTTAACTTTTGTTGGAGTTACACGTCAGTTTTGCGACTCCTACATGATGTTTTACCGTGTTGCGCAATTTTTCGCGAACGTTTTAACTTCGCGATTACGCGACGGCGGAAACTAAATTACATCGCAAATCTGGCCGTGTTATTATAAGACTTATAAGTGAATCAAATGGACGTTCTCGGGACGAATTCCGGAATTAGGCTGACAGAAGCGGACAGTGAAAAAAAGCCAATGCGCAATTAACGTTAATGCAATCAGAGACGCGGAACGAGAATCACCGTCAGTATTTCTCGGCGATTCTTCCGATTCGCAAGAGGGAGAGAGAGAGAGAGAGAGAGAGAGAGAGAGAGAGAGAGAGAATTTTATCAGCGCGATCTTATCTGTCGATTTTATCTTGTTACGTAATTAAAGCGAGGGGAGAGGAGGGACAGGAGATCGACATGCATTTCACGTGTCGATCGAAGCGGAAGATAATCGCTGATTATATCAAGACTGATAAGTAACATATGCGACGTCGGCGCATCTTTGCTCCCGACATGCGAAGAGAGAAGAATATCTGATGTAACAGAATGATTCCGTGTGGCCTAATGAGTGACACGTTGAAAATCATACTTCGAGAGTAACAGAATTCAAATGGAGCACAAGGTACACTTTAATATACTCTCTAAAAGAACGACCTCGTATCGAGCGGCTCGTTGGTCTAGGGGTATGATTCTCGCTTAGGGTGCGAGAGGTCCCGGGTTCAAATCCCGGACGAGCCCATTTTTTGCAATTTTTTTTTTCTTTTTTATATTTCTACGTGAATCGTTCGAAATGTCGCGAAAGATATTCGCAATTTTTTTTCTTCGTCTGTTGCAATATTTATTTGATATTAAATATTTCTAAGGCCACATGTTTTCCATCTTACGTGTGATACAGTGAAAGTCCGAATGCCTTTAGCGGACGTTTTACAGCGAGATTCCGCTTAGTTTATTTGAAATTTATGAAACACACAGAGGAAAGAAATATTCTTGTTTTTAAAAATATTTTTACTTTTTGAAATGCTAAATATTGAAATGAGATTATATACACAGAGAGAAAGATTTCTTTAACTTTAATAAACGTTTTGTTCGACTATTCCAAAGCATATATTTCTTTGTTTCTAATAAACTTTATCAAATCTTAAGAAATATGTATAAAATTGATTAAAACTAAAGAAATATATGCTTTGGAATAGTCGAAAACTGTTTATTAAATCTAAAGAAATCTTTCTCTGTGCAGCAAAGAGACATAAAATGTTTATATAAAAAATTTTATACTTTGCTGAATATCTTGCTGAAATTTAAGATAATAAAATTCTTGGAAAAAGATTAAATTACATGTAAGCAAGATTATCACTGAAGAAACTATGTGGTTGCAGCTTATGTATGAAAATGATTTTTAAACAGAATATATGAATTTTAATTCGATACTGTTTTTCCTGTACACGGACTGGAACATCAGATCCGCGAGTCACAGCTCATCACATCGCATAATTCTCCGCGGGGTCATTTCCATGGATTAATCTCCCCTCTCTTACTCAATGTCATCCCGAAACAATGAATAATTAAGGCCGGACAGTCAATCGTTATAAATAGCATCGTGCTTTAATCGGCGACGACGCGCGAATTGCGCGATTGATCATCGTCACCCGGTCGCGATATTAATTAATTTCCAATCGATCGCGGCATCCTCGCCGTACGTTGCATTTTTTAACTCGGCTCCTCTCTCTTTCTCTCTTCGAGCTCTCTCGCGCGTTCGTCATCGCGACACTTTACGAGTCATTCTATAAAAGAAACCGATTTAACGCGATCGATTCGTGCGATCGGCTTACATAGCGCCCGTTTGCCGGCATTCTCGGTGAATTCGTCATCGTCAATTGAGCCGAGTGTATTAAATTCGAACGGCAGATTATATCATAATTCATTCATCGGCGTGACAACCACGCGAATTCGATAAGCATTTCATTATGTCGTTTATGAACGCGAGTCGGAAAGCACTCAAGGCGAGAGAAAGAGAGATATATCTCGTCTCAAATATTTTCAACTTCGAAATTAGATCGCGCGCAACGGGAGCGAGGCGAAAGCGCGAAAACACATTCGACGTTGTTTTCCCTCTTTCTTTTCGCGTGCGAAACTGCTCCTTTGCTTGAAAAAAAAAAGAAGAAGAACGTCTGCTTTATATTTAGAGAGATACGTGTTTGCACGCAAACGTCATTGTTATCAGCGCCGGGTATCAACATTTCAGCTGCGCGAATCTACGCATAATCATAATACGATAACAATACCGCGATCTGCAACCGTTCGCATTTTTGCGGACGCGTATACGCGTGTCTGTCACTTTGTTTTATTAGTGTTCGAACGAGGGTTTGTACGAAAGAGGATATGGACGTAAAAATATCGCGTTATCGGAACGATAGCCTGCGGTAACGCGCGACTGTCTCTGTTTAAAAGTGATCCCTAGACACTCTATAATATTTCAGTATTCCTTTAGATAATTCAATATAGTCTCTAGACTCTAGACGATCAGTAATATTATATAATATTCAAATTGAGCCGTCTAGGGGGACCGTTTGAAGACTTCAGTTACCCAGGATTTTTCTTCCCAGGGAAGATTTTTATTATTTCTGTTAATCATTACATAAAAATAGACATTTTTTGTGTTAATAAACTGCTTTTTCGTACACTTTAGAGCTTAAAATGTTTCTCTTATCAAATAATTATTGTGCGGTACAAAT
This sequence comes from Monomorium pharaonis, assembly GCF_013373865.1. NCBI lineage: Eukaryota > Metazoa > Arthropoda > Insecta > Hymenoptera > Formicidae > Monomorium > Monomorium pharaonis. The sequence continues at coordinate 2,862,227 of NC_050474.1, read as the reverse complement.
AATTACAGAAAAAAAGCTCTCTCATGGGTCCGTTTCCACGTTTATTTTCGCCAGAAATTCGTGTCGTATTCTTGCGCGATGATATCGCCCTCCCAGGATAGCTCTTTCGTTGACGGACAGCTCTTTCGCGGGAAAACGCGCGCGCGTTAGCACGCTTTCAGCATTCCGGACCGTAAAGTTTATCCTCCCCGAATAATATCGTCCGCGCGTCACGACAATGACGAATCGCGCGTCGGAAGTACGTTCGCTTTCGGGGGAGATCCGGTCGGCCGAGATGAAGCCGATATAGGTTTTCAGCACGCCCGCATTATCCGCCGACCTCAGTCGGACTCGCGCTCCAGGTCGGACGAGATCTTTCTCTCCGATTGGTCCCGGGTGCAATTTCCAGGACGATCTCGTCGTCTCGGGCGCGCGTGTCTATCAATAGAGAGAGACAGACGATAGAGAGAGAAAGAGAGAGATTGACCTCTTCCCTTCTCGGATCAAGTGCGCTCGTCGAGTGAGTACCCAAGTATCCGCGGATCCTTGACACGTTAATTATACCACGCGCTTTCTAAACGCTAGATTAAGCGCCGGGAAGGATGGTAGACGCTATCGTCTTCGTGCACAGAAGTGCCCGATAGAGATACCCGGAGGGTATCGCCTGTCGTTTCTAGAAATAGGCTCGGATAGCTTCCGCGCCCGTAGGGCCCGTGGCGCCTCGCGAGGAGAGGCTTGAGCAATCCGGTCCTCCCGAAAAATTTTACGGGATGCTCTGGACCGCCAGCATCTTCAAAATTTTTTATCGCGTGACGATGCCGTCGTTGCGGTCCAACGCCGGAAAAACATCGCCGCGCGTCCTTCGCCGATCTGCCGCGCGTGCCGATACTCGCGGGCTCGCCTTCCCGCCTTCGGCGGCCGTCATCCGTCCGCGCCTTCGTCATCCCGGGGCGGGCGATGACGGGGAAGGGCGGAAGAAGACGTCGGTGGGTGGTGGACCATGCCGATCGTGGCTCACGGCTTGTCGCGCTCGGTTCGCGCCGCTCGAATCCACGCGTGGCGGTTCGAACCGAATTGTGATACCGAGACTTAGTTTAGCTTGCGTTCACCTCTCGTCTCCGCGGGTCAGTTAGGCTCGCGCTTTCGAGCCGCCAGCACCGGCTGTGTTCTCTTTCTCTCTCTCCCGTGATCTTCCCCGATCGCGAGCCGATCCCACGTCTAAGCCTGCCGAGCCCTTCCCGCGGATTTTCGTCAATTAATATTTTTTAAAAATTTTTCTTTTTTCTTTCTTTTTTTTTTGTTCTTCTTCCCTTCACAATCGCGCAGTCGTTCCCGGTTGCACGAGGCACATGCGAGTCGACAGTCGCCAAAGAAGATAGTCCTCGATTTGGACCAGATTGATTGTGAGTCCCGCCGTTCTCGAGTAAGTGGTGCAGATTGTTGAATGGTGTCGTAACATGCGTACGATTGATTATTTTTACCGATTTCCCAGAGAGTGAGCGCGATCGTGGCAAGTGAGAGATCAAAATTGTGCGCATAGCTGTCATATAAAATTATAAATTATTACGGTATTAAACAAGGTAGGAAAAACAAGAATTTTTACAATTCTCTCGCTCTCTTAACGTGAAAAATTTTATGTCCAGAACCATGATTTGCGAATTTCAATAGCTGAAATTATTGTGACATGTGGTTGATTAATTTCTCTTATCAGACAAGTTGATAATAAATGAGTTTTGAGATATAATGCTAATTGCATTTTTCTCTTACTTTCATTCACGATCATCAGGTTCTTTCTCTTTTGCGACTGATGAATAGAGACCTGAATTTGAATATCTTATCAAATCGCTATCAGACGCTGATGTTATTTACGTCGCAAAAGAAATGAGAGGAATGCGAATACTCGTCTTATTTCTCCATCACCTTTTTTTCAAAAATTCTTACAAAAACAAAAGATTGTTCGTGTAATACATATCGTGTGTTTGATTGTGTCCTAGACGTACTTTTATATCAAAATTATAATAAATTGTAATCTCGATAATTAATTTATATTTTATTCTAAAAATACTGAGAACATAACGTAATTACATATGATTGCAAATTTTTGTCTCGATACATTTGTCCTCTTGTTCACGTCTTTTATTATTAAAAAATAACTTTAGAGAATAAGATACAATTACATATTTAAATTGTGAAATCTTTTTTTAATTTTAGAGTTAGGTAAACATAAAATTTAATTTCTTAAATTTTAACTTACGTCCGCGCCAATGCAAAACTTAAGAGTCTCACATTTGGACAATCGAGCGTTTCGCGGCTTATTCATTTAGTTTGGTAAAAAAAAAAAGATTAATAAGGATCGACCGTTCTCAGAATCGCTTGATCTTAATGATGAAGTCAACGACGAGGAAAAAAAAACGCGGAGTACGAAGATGCGTACAACCGGGAATTATCCGCTGGCGAACTTTGACAAATGTGAACGCGCGAGTTTGATATCCCGATGTCGCGACCTGCACCAGTCACTTAAATAGCGATTTGTCTGTCGTTATCGACCTAATCCGCAAATTGTATCAATGTACAAATCCAGAGAAGATTCGTCATCGATCGGGACCAAGAGGTCCGCAAGTAGAGATCAATTAGATTCTCGTTTTGCTTTAGGGTCGATTTTCGCCGCAATAAGAATCAAGAGTCTTCTCTCCTTTTTTTTTTTTTATAACGGTTCTCACACTCGATGCTCGATTTATCTCTGCGAGCTCGAGAAAAAAAGCTTCATCAAGCCGCATTCTTAGCACCGCCGAGCAATTTATATCACGACTTGTAACTCTATGCAACGAGTATCGCGCGGTGATTAAGGCGAGAGAGTGAGCGCGTACACTTCGCGCGATATAAATACGAATAAAAAAAGTAAAAAAGAAAATAGCAGCGCCCGAAAATCTCGTTTGTCAAAGCACATTGAGAAATTCACGCTGAGAACTATCTCGAAACTCGTACACGTGTATTCTTAAGACCGAGAATCGCAAATTAATAATTTGAATTTGACCGATCAAATAATTTTAGTTTGTTTTACTGTCGTTTGATTGGTTGAATTCTAATTTTCCATCTCGCAATACTCAATCTTCAATACAATTTGACATGAGCTTCAAAGTTCTTCATTCCAAATGACAGACCGCAGCCTTGTCGCTCCGCGCCGATTACTCGTATATATGGTAATATTGCAACTTTCATCGGTGCTGCAGCGTGTTAATAGCTCTGACTTCTGCGTTCGTACGCGATAGTTAGATAGATTAACCAGCTTGCGGAGCTGCAAGTTATATGAGGCGACAAGGCTGCGACGAATGACGATTGCGGCGCGAGGATTTTAGCGCGAAACTTTACGCGCAATTGCACAATTTATCGTAAAAGCTTCAGATTTAGTTTTAAGAATTTTTTGACACAGACAGGAGATTGATTTTTAGTACGGAGAGTTTTCGACGGAGGTTTGATTTTGGCGGGACTACTTATCAGCTAGTTATTTTCCTCGCGATACTTTCGATTGCTTCGGAAACTGCGTTGGCGGCAAATGAAAAATCACGCCCTTGGGGCCCTTCGCGAAATGAATATCTCAGATACGATCTCATATTGTCCCTTATCTCCGGATACTCGGTGGAATGTTACCTTGGTGAATTGGAGCGTATCACGAACATATTTTTAATATTCCCCGTCCCCTCGCACGTGTAATGTGAGCGGACTTATCTCTATCTCGGGCGATAAATACAAAAGTTTTTTTAGAATGTTTTTAAAATGAACATTTTTCTCTATCTGCACTGCGTTTCACCTATTCGAGAGTGTACGTGCGGTGAGTTTCGCAAAACTTTTATAAATATTTTTTTTTCAAACACACACATATACGCAAATAGAATTTGATTTTAAATGTTAAATCCAACAAAAGATAAATCAGTTCGATTTCAACTTGAATAAAATTTAATACAATAATCAGATGAAATCATGTTGTGTGTGTGTTTGATAATGATATCAAATGTCTTTTATATTTTTTCCTTGAAAAGCTCACACTTACCTACAATGGCAGCTAGGTTCGATATTAATTTTCAAGCTGTAAGCTGCCTTCCGTTGATCCTTCTGCCGCTGCAGTCACAGCCGACGCCGGCGAAATTTACGGGCGCAATTAAAACTCTCATGGTGCAGTTGCATCATCAAAACGATACGGCGACTGTAAGAAGTCCCATCTCGACGATTCTGTTCTACTTTGAGCCGAGCGTATTAATAATCTTCCCCGACGCGCGTCGCGACGGAAAGTAAACATCTTTTGATGAACGGACCGCGGCGCGGATAAATCCCGCGCTAATCCCGCGTTAATGAAAAGGCCGTTATCAAACGGGGCGAGATGTGGGTCACACACCGAGAGGTAAAATTCTATTAACATTATCGCGGCGTGTTTATCGGGGACGCCGTCCGTCGTGGCCCCGACGACGTCGAACTGACAACGGAATCTCTCGCCGCGGAAATCGGCATGAAAATGTAGATAGAAATTGATATAAGAAACGTACATTTTATTAACCCGAAAATAGAATAGTCATCTAGTTTTCTCGTGTCAACGATCATCCGTTTAATAATTTATTTGAGATCATTATGCATATTAAAATTTATATATTCAATATTTTTCAAAAAGATAAGGAAAAAATGGAAAAAAAAAGAACGGATCGGCAATTACTGTATGGAGTAAGTACTTTATTTTCTCGCTGCTAAGACGTAAGAAACTTCCCAGGTGACTACTTCCTGGTTAAACGCATTTCGCCAAAAGCGTCTGTTAATCTAGGGGCAGGAATCTGATTATTTCAGAATGGTGTGGCGGGACACGCACGTCAGTTTCATAATCGCCTATGCGTCAACGGTACGACGTAATCCTCACGACGCCGCTCGCATGTAATTCGTAACTCGGAGAGATCGGTATTGCGATAGCAAAATGCGATGCCAGGCGCGCGTCCGCGTTTTGCCGATAATCATCAGCCGTCACGCATTAATATAGTGTTCCGCGACGATAATTGAACAATTATCGCGCGCGCTGTTATTACGATCGCGACAACGCGGGAGCAATCCGTTATACGCATTAGTGAGATCCCACTGATGCGGAAGCTGCGGATCGACCGAAGTACAATGGCGATTTTTGCCAACTATCCGAGGGATTTCCTAAAATGACGTGGGAGTTTCTCGTGGTATAGATTTGCGCTTACGATGAATCGAAGACGGGGGAGCATGCAGACGCAGATTGTCATCGCTATATTTACTTGTTGCGTATGCAGCGCTGGCATTTGATTGTCGATCATTATATTTTAAACCATCACGCGGAAAAATATTCTCGTGCCAAGAGAGGCGATTACTCAATTTTTACTTTTCCTCTTTTAAATATCGGCAGAAAAATTGAGTAATCGCTTTTTTTAGAAGTAGAATTCATAATTTTTGTGTGACTAATTCTGCCCGAGCTATTAATATATGAGTAATAGTCGCAATGATGTTTTTGAAAAATACTCTCGAAGCCGTTGAGGAAACAATTATGCATTTTATTTAATTTTACATTTTCATTTCAAGCGCACGCTTAATGTCGTGAGAAGAGGAAAGTAATTTTAATTTTTCCTATCTTGATGCACGTGTTAACAGTTAATAAAGCCGAGAAGCGTTTTATCTATATAGCCGCGCCATCGTAAACGCGCAGATTGCACTGACACAGGTCGCGAGATCGATATACTTCATTGCCGTAAATTAACCGAACGCGTTTATTGCGACTTACCGTTATCACAGGCGCCGCCATTGAACGGCTGTTAGGAAACCGCTATTAATCGCTTCCAATAAATCAGTTTACTATGTTAGAGAGGCGTTGATAAATGTTTGCGCGGGACGAGATGCGTATGTAGACACATGACGTGAACGCGCTCTCCGGGTTTAATTTCGCGCCTTTTAAACTTGCGTCCCAGTAAACGTTGAAATTTCAACACGTTGATGTTAACGAAACTCCGCACTAGGATTCGGAGATTTAATTAAATTTGGCATCGTCTCCCGACCTCGAAAATCTTCGGGACGAGCGAGGAAATCTCCGACGATCAATTTTCACACCGAAATCAACAGGATGACGCGTACACATCGCGTAAGTTACAAGCTATTCTAGAATGAATGCTTTTCCCGAGGTATGTAAACGCAAACAACCTATAACACCGCGGAATTTGGGGCAACGGCGCGCATCCATTCTGTCCTTCTGCCTGTGATATGACGTACACGTTATTTTTAGTATTAACAATTTGTAGGGCGGCGAATAACCGCGGCGCGCCGCGCGGTAAACACACTTTAAAAAAAGCGGGAGTTGAAATTTATTTTACAACGCTGAAAAGAGAGGCGGAGCAAAAGAAAATCCGACGGGCCGCTCATTCGTAAAGCCTAAAACGTGTGAAAAAGAAAACAGGGCTCGTGCCTAATAATAAACTGGATTAACGCGGCATGATTTTTGCCGACAGCTTTAATTCACTGAAAGTACCTAAGCGCGGGGAATTACATATAAAAAAAAAAAATAATAAACTTCACGGAATAAAATAATATTCAAAGAAATCACGTTCTTTGAAAATTGATGTCGTAATGCCGCGATTGCTCGTAGAATTCGAACAGGGAGTTCGAAACTGATAGTGAGAATTAGTCATACTTTAAAAGTAGTTGAACAGTTATGTTTCGAAGACATATAAATATACATTCTCTTTCCAATTCACAATTTTGTACTATTAATATTTTTTTAAGGGAGACTCGAAGATATTATTATGCTATTGTACTTGGGATTTTTGGTTTCTTTCATTGAGGAGCGCATAAACCTGGCATCTTTTCTGAAAAGGTAATTTTGGTTAGTCACGAAGTCAAGATCGCTCGATTAAAAAAAAAAGAAAAAAATCAGCATTGCGCAAGACGCAACGTGGGGTGTGAAATATCCGTGTGACAGTCGCCGAGCGCGGGATTCACGCGTGTCACATGCGCGGCGTTTAGCGTCGTATCCTCGTTCAACGCACGGCGGCACAGGTAGCGTGAATCGGCTGGCATGCGTCTCGACGTTGACGCAAGAGGTCGAGCTTTCCGCGAGCGACCGCGGCGCGGTTTGGATTCTCTCTATTTGAGAGCGATGACCATTTGCGTGGGTTGAAAGCTCTCATGCATGCAGATACGCGGCTCCTTTAACGAAGCGTCGCTACGCCGCGAGCCAATTATAGCTAAGCCTGTTCCGCCGGCAATAATTCGTCGATCTATAAATCTCTATTGCTTTTTGTACGTTGCGCGCGTCGCGATGCACGTCCGAAGGAAAAAGGAAAGGTCCGATAGAAAGAGAGCAATTTTTTTTTTCTCTAGAGAGGAAGAGATCGGGGATGCGAGAGAATCCCCCGATGATCGCGATCGATCCGACGAGCCAACCCGGACAGTCATTATTTGCTTTGAGTTTTACTCTACGCTCGAGAGCGGGCACGTTGAAAAGATGCGCGTCCCACGCGCAACATCTCACTGCCACGAGAAGAGAAGAAAGAAGAGCAAATAAAAGGCGAATCGCGGGAGGATCTTTCAATTTCCGACACGTTCTTCCCCGCGTTCACGCTTTTCGTACGGGGGCCCATAAAAATAAGCAGTGGCAGAATATAAAACAGAGGCTCTATATCGTCGGTCTGTTTATTTTTCCAATATCCGGTGGAGCGGAATGCCCGAACGCATTCAGAAATACCTACACTAAGGAAACCCGGATCCGTGCTCGATCTCTTCAGTCGCGGAATGATTGCGCGATTCTGTCGAAATATATTCCTATTATTTTGCAAACCTGCAAAAATGCATCCACGTGCGCGCAAGCCTCGTCCGTCTGTCGATTAAAAAAGATTCTCGACGCTACGTCCAGAAATAAAACGGAAAAGAAGATTGACAGTTAACTCTCTCGAATTTTTACGAAAGTTGGAAAGCACCGAAGAACGCGTGCAACTCTCCCTCGCGAAGGAGGATGCGCGAAAGCTTACGCATTGCGGATTACGCGTTGACGCGAGTATCGTGTTATGTCATTGCCGTTTAGCGACGCGCTGCTTGACAGTCAGCCTGCTGCCAGGGATTACAGAATCCCGCTCCGCCTTATGAATGTATGCAAACGTCGTCGCCGGTTTGTTTAGCATAGGCGAATGTTCGCTTCGCGATAGAAATTTCGAAACTCGGCTTTCTCGGCGAGATTTAGTTCTGCGTTACGCACTGTTAAATTTATAGTCAAATTATAATAGAATTATACTCGATTTGAATGATTTTTAATTATTCCTGTAGGTCGTCATTGTTTCCGCTTATTTCGTTAATTTAACTGAAGCAACGGAGTTAAACAAGTTAACTCGAGAAATGTTAAATTTGAGAGAGAAAGCGAAATTCTAATTTAGTTTATTATTTGCTAAATACACACATTAATGTGGACCGTTTACTTTGCTAAAAGCAATTTGATCGCAGAAACATGTTAATTGAATAAAACTTTTTTAAAACTACGGTTTATATATGCTATAATAAAATAACAAATTTTAGTATACATGGCGGTTAGAAATAACAAAATGTTATTTAAGTTAAAGAAGTGTTTATTTGATTCTTTAATGTTTAGCAGAGTGTAGCCGATTCTTCTGAATTTTATTTCGCGAAAATTCTACGTGAAAATCAGTTTTCAAGAAATAGATAAACAAAAGTACATGAGAATTATGAGATAAATGTGCATTCAGAAACTTTGTACCGAGAGAATCCGAAAGGGAGCCGGATACTAACACTGGTTTCTCATTGAAATCTGCGTATGTGTCTGACGAACGGTCGACCCTTCTTCCCGGAGAAGGGGAGAACTTGCAGGTTAAGAGTATAACAATTCGAAGGACAATCGGCCGGTTGACGTGCGATCTATAAGTGTACTAACACGTAACCGAGCGGTGTATCACATCCGCGGGTGAATCACCGATTCGATGATGGGCGGATGCACGCGGCGAAAGGAAAAAAAAAAAAGAAATCGCGAAAAAACCGCGTGACTCGCGGAAGAGTGACATCCCTCGACTGCTTTCTGATGGCGCGAGGAAATATTATTCGCTCGATGAAAGACACGATTAATTCATTTCTGCCCGGCGTGGCGCGAAACGCGCGCGCGAGCGAGTTGACGCGATGCCCGTGGAATTTAATCTATAATTATGATGTAAAGACCACGCTCTGGCCGCGGCTAATCGGATACGCGCGTTGCATTTAATCAGGGATGCTGCGTCACTCGCAACGCGCCACGCGCGGCCAGAAGCCGCGCTGATCTCACTCGTCATCGATCGAGGAGCGTTGTTACGTCGTCGTGAGCGATTCGAGCGAGTGGTGAATGAAAATTTCCGCGATTTTTCACGACACGTATTTAATGCAGAGAGATAATCCTTTTTAGTTGTCTGCCACTATACAATCAGGTAATTTTGTCGCCATTTGACATTATTTTTTATCAGGTTTTCTTTATTAGTATTTTAATATTTATATATCAGTATTTATCTTTACGTTAATATTAATTTTTAACTGTCGTATTTACTTTTATTATTTTTTAAAACTCATAAAATTTTTCCCGTAAAAGAAATAACTTATAGCAAACAAATTTTAAAGATGATATTCTTTTTGGGTATGTTTCAAGCAACTTCTAGACATTTTCTAGAAATATTATTTTGAATATTTATATTAAATATATATATAACTTTAATAAGATATGTTTGAGATATCTATAAGATCTCGATGATTTTTGGTAAAATAATCTACGGTAGGTGAAAACCTACCGTACGAGGAACCTCTCTTCTTTAAATTCAATCGACTTAAATTCGAAAACTCGGTCACGATAATAAAGGTTGCATAGCTTTCCGTCGACGGTATTCATCGAGCAATCTCGGATCTGACGTCACGCAAAACGCGATTAATCGATACGCGACAGCTGTATTAGCGGTACAGTTCCTCCATTTTTGACGTAAAAGCACTCGTGGCGACCGAACTGTCAATGATGTCTTTTCATTGATGAATCTTTTCATGCTTTCCTATCGCAATGTCCCCGAGAGTACATTAATTTTGTAATTAAAATTCAAATCTTTTCGCGTTTTTACTGCCATTATGATGGATCAGTTAGACAAAGCAATCTTTTCGTCAAAGAAAATTATTTTTTATTAGAAATTAATAGATAAATTAATAACTCGGAAAGATTTCAACGTAGAAAATGAGTAATTGCGAAAACGATATTTTTGGAAAAAAAGCTTCGTATTTGCGTTTGTACAAACAATACAATTCGAACCGCATTGTGCGCAGTTCGGACACGAAGGAAGAGGTTTCGTGAGTAATTAACGTCAGTAACGAACGTCGGATCGTTGTAGGTGGGCAGGATCAAATCGCGACTGTAGCATGAACTCGCTGTTAATGAGACTAAACGGGTCAAGAGCGCTTTGTTATGTTAATGGATGATAATAGCGCTGATAAACGGCCGATTATATCATGCGTTACGCGAATCGTTACTACGCTCCACGGCTCGATTTCGGAGCTCGCCAGATGATAGTCGGACGGCAACAAAATTGGCCTGTGCCGCGAAGAAAGAATTACGATCGGCGATGCTTAAGCACGGTGGTCCACAGTAAATCAAATAAATGGTAGCTTTACGAAGTATGAAATTGATAAATAAAATCGTTCTTTTTTTCTAGGTTCTACACTGACAAAAAAAAATAAGTAAATTTCCTGATCAAGAAGTATATGCGACAATTTTTGATATAAAATTCCTCTTTCCATTAATAAAAATCACCAAGTGAATTAAAAATCAAGATTGTTTTATTATTAATATGATTTATTTCGAAGACAATCGACATAAAGATGGGAGAGAGAGATAATTTTCTTCTTACAAATTATAAGTTGACCCGGCCCCTGGTAAAGGGGTTTCATGGGATGCCGGAGGAGAGAAGGAGGCAGCTAAAAATATATAATCTGTGATCTTCCCTACGGCGAAGGGGGCCTTAAATTGACTCTATTTTCAAGGCTGTCTTTAAAGTGGGCTCATTGATTAGGAGGCCCTAGAACAGCCGTGTGTCTTAACCTTGGTAACCTTAGAAATACCCCTGGAGTCGCGCCAGTCCAAACTGGCCGGTTAAACGAACTGTCTGTCTCCGTCTCTATCCGTCAACTTCACTTACGGTAATTAACATTAAGATCCCATCGGTCTTATTTCGGTTGCTCGGACAAGTCCGTATTATTGTAACTATAGCCTGACAGTTCTGGCTATAAGTCCGTTGAAGCCCCGCGCGAAGTATAGCCCGTGGTCAACGCGCGTGATGGACCCTCCGACTGCAGCGTACATAAAACGAAAATAGCGGAGAACTTTCGGCGTGCTATTTCAAGTGCATCGAAATTAAACCGCGCTGTCGCGGCGCATGCCAGCGCACGCGAGGCGTGATCGACGTTAGTTACCTAATAACTCGACTCGCGGCCCGTTATCGCGGAACACATCAAACCCGCGAAATGATGTAACTTTGGACCGCGTCCAGAGAACCGCGTGAGAGCGATCGGACAGATGAGCCGCGCGCGAAGGCCGCTCGTACACGTTTCACTTTATGTCTTATTATCGATCAATCCGCTGAGAACGTTCGCAAACACTTCGGCCGTTCCTCCTCCTCCATCTCCTGGAGGCCGCAGCTGACCGACTTCTGTTATTTATCGTGCACGACACATCGCACGAATTTGCGTATCAATGAGCATCGGCGTCGATAACGATACAGAGAAACAGCGCGCGATTCTAAATTATTCTTTTTATGCGTGCTCCCCAGACGGGCAGAAGTAATGCAGACTCCGCGTGCAGACTTCGCGTGGAACAAGGATCACGAAATGCAAATCCAACTCACCGAGATTCCGCGCGCAGATATCGACGATCTATAAATTCGCCAAATGAACCCCTGTCGAGCCTTCGCTTCTAGTTCATCCATTGTTCTCTTCTAGCTTTTTTTCTAAGGGTTCTGGGTGATACATCTCGGGCCGCTCGCTTAATTTAGATCCCGTAGTTTTCAATTAACATTCCTCCGTCTGTGTCGCCCGAGCACATCCTTATATTGTGACCTTCGTTAGGGTGCGACGCTGATGTCACGGATCAACTGTCGCGTCCGTGGAGACGCACCGTTGCCCCCGTTGTTTTTTTTTTATTTCAGCTCGCGGGCACTTAGGGAATTTTACGATCGTTTGCTCTCGCCTTTTACGATAATTAATATTTGCTTGTTCTTTCCTTCTTGCCGGGACGATTGGGCGGGATGTCGTCGCGGGCTCTCCGATCATTGTTTCTTTTTCTTTTTTTTTATTTGCATTTGTCGTTCCGGTGAATTGTGTCGTTTACTGCGTCGACGAAGACGCGTGAAAGCGACTTGAGGACACAGCGTCTCCGGACAAAAGACGGGTCAAACGGACGCGACCTACTTACTTACGCATTCTCGCGCGGGGACGGATTACAATATTTGCATTAATTGCCTGTCCCTCGTAATAAACGGCGCTCGTGGAGACCGCGATCGGGGACGCACACTCGAGATAGGATTCTTCGTTTATGGTACGCGCGCATATGCAGAAGCGACCGCAAATGCAGTTCTCGGAAGCATGCAGAACGTGGAGCAACATCGTTGAATAAAATAATTCACGCGCTTCATGTGTTACACGAGCGTCACATGAGTTTTCAATAAATTTCACGATTAATAAGTTCCTTTTTCGATTCTAAGAAAAACTCAGCAATTAAAGTTTGTTCGCTAACGCGGGAATACCGTGTCCACTTCTTTTTACGTAAAACAATCATTCTTGAAGAATTATACGCATATCTATGTGTATATTTAGATCCTAGGGAAGAGTGCGAGTCCGTATTTAGGTAATTAAGCACCATCGTGCTGGAAAATCGTTATCGTTACGCAAGCACGTGCGCCTGTTCAAACTCAGGAAGCTGAAATCACGATCCTCGTTCCAGTCTGGTAAATTTCATTAATATTATAATGCAGCCGATTCAGGTGATACTCGATCATTTCAGAGTTACGTGATCCGTGATAGACGATGCATGGACCGCTCGTGCGGCAACAGATGTTAAGCTCGCGGCGAGAAACCGGTTGAATTGCCGTCGTCGAGCTAATCTAATCGCAAATCTAAAGCATAAATTATCAAGTTTCTCGATACATGTGTTATCGATCCGAGATTAATCCAATAATTAAATTTGAAATATTATTAAGTTATCTTTAACTATTTTAATTACCTTTAATCTGATTAAATAATTGTTAACAATTAGCATCGTTAGCATTAATAAAAAACATTGATAAGTATCAAGGAATTAAACATCGTAAAATTCTGATGAAGAAAAACAAAGATACCAGAATCTCATAAATCTCCAAATTGTTGACATGAAGCGCTGAATAAACTTCCGCAATCTTATAATTTCTCGCGCGTTGTAGAGCGAAAGAACTAGAAGCTCAGGAGAGAATGAGAGATCGAATGTGTTTTGTTCGGTAAAATGTTACGCGTGGAGGGACGTTGCACAAGCCTAGAGAGACTCATCATTCCCTCTAGAATGCCTTATGACGAATCGTACGGCATTTAAGCGGCCAACACCTTGAAGTCGTTCCAAAGCAGACGGGATGACGCGTCTCGTCGTCGGCCCCAACATTGCAAACTCCTGGCAGCGTTATTGTTGTCAACTGCCAGTTGTTACCGAACCCTACATACCGCGTGTGCATACACCTGGTTACGCGGATACATCGGTGTCGCTCGAACACTACGCGAGATTAGCGAAAGCAGTGAATTAGGTAAAAGAGGTAACGTGGTGAAACTAAAGCGTGACACGTGGGAATAAAAATGCGGGGAAAAAAATTGTGAAGAGATTTTCCCGTAGAATTCGGTATTCGTTAATTAGGTAAAACGATTTTCTTTCAGGATGTGGATCGCACACTGCCAAAATTTAGTGTTCATCGCCTTTGTGTTCTTACCCTCCGTCGTGAGAAGCATCCCGGATTACTCTGGACTGCCACCGGGACCGTACTGTGCCTCGAGGTATCCCGGGGGCGGTTGCTGCCCGGGACGGCAGGATGGATGCAGCGCGCCGATTCTCAAAACGCTATGCTACTGCGACGATTTTTGCGACCGAAGCCGCGAAGAGGACTGCTGTCCGGATTACTGGTCCCACTGCAGAGGGATGCCGAACGTCACGTCACCCCCCGTTCTAGAGGAGTATAGGAGTGCGTATATTTGAATCATTAAAATAATTTGGACACATAATAATACGTAACATGTTTGTAATTAATTAAAAAAGAGACATATAATTCATAACATATTTGTATAACGTATTATAATTTAGGTGATGTATTTGTATAATTAAATTTATCTGGCGTATAGAAATAAATAAATTTGAAATCAGTTTGAGTAATCAAAATTATTCACGAAGAATTGTAATGAAGATACATTATAATCGTTTACGAATAATTTTTTTTTATTAATGTAAGATGAATTAAATAATTAACAAACGTTTGTATTTCAATTATTGATACGGTAAAATGTTCTCTATGACTCGTGCTGTTTTAGGATGCTTCTTCCAAGGAAAAATGTACGATCACGGGCAAACATTAAAAGTTAATTGTAATACATGGTAATAATCTCTTTTTTTTCCACGTAACCGAGGGCGGGAAAAAGTACACCGATTCTGTAAATTTAATTTACATCGTAGCAAGTGCTCCTCGCTTGGCAAGCGCGCCGAGGTGCTCTGCGAGGAAAATCGATGTCTGATCGAGCCGGAAGTGATGGAGGAGGTCAACCTGCAGGGATCCACTCTGGGATGGCAAGCGGGCAATTACTCCGATTTCTGGGGAAGAACACTTCGAGACGGCGTGGAGCTTCGCTTGGGCACCCTCAATCCCTCACAATCTGTAAGTTATCAAGATCGTGGGGCTTAAATAAATAAAGAGTCTTGCATAAGTTATCATAGAGATACTCGCGATAATACATCTATCCGGCAGTGAATCTATGTTGCACCTGGTTCATAGCGAAATACATTATTGAAAGGCGGCATAAATTATTCAAGGAAACAAATTTAAGCATTTCTGTAGGAACGCAAAGTTTTTATATAGCAAAGTTGCACGAAACTCTCTCATTTATGGACATCTCGATGTATTCAAAGTAAGGCAAAGCCTTGTTCTTAACACGTGACTGTGTATAGGCGCGAGACTGGCACGTAAGATTAGGTCAATTGCTCCGCTTACGCGACCAAAGTTAAAGTTCCACAGCTGAAGTAACCTTTTGCCGCTTTGCTGCGGAGCTTTTATGAATAAGACATTGATCGACGTTGCCATGGCCCTTTGAAATGCCTGAAATTAGTGCCCGAGGACGCGAATCTCTTTTCCCCGATCGTAAATGAGATCCGTCAACGTACAGCTATGTAAAAATGGAACATATGATCAAAGAGGTTTCAGAACTGTTTTGTTCAGGCTACTCTTTCTGCATAGGTGTACAAAATGAACCCGGTGCGACGCATTTACGACCCGGACGCGTTGCCACGAGAGTTTGACTCGAGGACACGCTGGCCGCGCGACATATCCAACGTTCACGATCAAGGATGGTGCGGAGCATCCTGGGCCGTGTCCACGGCCGATGTCGCGTCCGACAGATATTCGATCATGAGCAAAGGTGCTGAGGCCCCGGAACTGAGCGCTCAGCATCTGCTCTCTTGCAACAACAGGGGACAACAGGGTTGCAGAGGCGGTTATCTCGACCGCGCCTGGCTCTTCATGAGAAAATTCGGGTACTGTTCTGCAATCCGAGATTCCCCTTCTCTCAAAAGACGTTAAATAATATTCTTAATCACAGAAAGGACGATTTTGCTGAAGTCTAAAGATTTAGTTATTATTATCTTATTTGATGTGTCATATCTAAAAGTATGCTTTAGTGTCGTATGCTGAATTCTATAATGCGCGACAGTGAATTTTTATTCCGCGCGTGATTTTAATATCATTAATTTTTTTGTCATGTAGACTAGTGGACAAGGAGTGCTATCCTTGGACCGGTAAGAACGATCAGTGTAAACTACGTAAGAGAAGCAACCTAAAGGCCGCCGGTTGCCGAAACCAACCAAACCCGCTGAGAACAGAATTGTACAAGGTCGGGCCGGCCTACCGTTTGGGCAACGAGACTGATATTATGCAGGAGATTCTGACCTCTGGACCCGTGCAAGGTAGCCCTAGATAATTTGTCAGACGATTGCGTTACTCAAAATTCTAAAATATAGACATTTAAATAGTTATGTGTGCGAAAGGAAGCGTAATAACATTAAGAGAATTGGAACATGTCACAAAGTAATGTCCGTTTTTTCGCAGCTACGATGAGAGTTTATCAGGACTTTTTCATTTACAAGAGCGGGATATACAGGCACTCTCGAAGCGCGGAATTACACGATTCCGGTTATCACTCGGTGAGAATAATCGGTTGGGGCGAGGAGAGGTCTTATCGCGGTTCACCGCTCAAATATTGGGTAAGTTTACGCCCTATCGCACAGTCACATACAGTTACACGATAACGTTTGTAACGTTTCTAAAAGAGAAAAGAGAAAGCTCAACAAAATTAACAACGACACAAGCTATGATTGTTTATGCGTGATCGTCAAATAGTAAAAATAAATCATAAAAATATCCCAACTTTTGGACCTGTTGCAAGTTTTGATCTGAAGATATAAATAACTTAAATCTAATTTCTTCCTCAGCTGGTCGCGAACTCCTGGGGATACAACTGGGGAGAGAACGGTCTCTTCAAGATCCAAAAGGGAACGAACGAGTGCGAGATCGAGTCGTACGTGTTGGCGGTATGGGCCAAGACGGTGTAAAAGAAAACGAAAGAAAATGAAGGAAAATACCAAAGTACTAGAATATCTGATTGTCATAACCACTGTTGGTGCATTTATTGAATCTCCGTCGTCGGTCCGTCGTCGTGCGCAACGATACGATTGCCTCGAGGACGATGAACGATACATCGATGTTCGAAAGTATGTGATCCAGTGCCTTATTATTACACGTAGGATCGGGAAAGGAAGAAGGGTGGCAAGGAGGAAGAAACGGGAGGGGGAAGAAAGCTGTTTATAAATATTTAATATAAGTATGTGGATATTAGTCGAAAAGAAAGTTATTTCGTCATTATTTTTTCATTATTCGTAGACAATAATCATTTATCGTTTATTCGTTTTACATAAAAACGCACGTATTGATGATCGATATGTTGCGTAAAAGTCATGTCTCTCTCTCTCTCTCTCTCTTTCTCTTTCTCTCTCTCTCTCTCTCTCTCTTTCTCTCTCGCTCTCTTTCTCTCATGTAACATCATCCCTGTGTCGCGGTGACTTCGACGTGTAAGAAGTACTAAGTGCCAAGCGCTTGAAATAAATTTTATAAGTACGTAATAACCTTTATTTCAGCCTCCATTAAACCATACAATATTCCTACTCGCAGAGATAAATGCCTTACGAGGATTAATCAAAGTTTTCCTCTTTGAAGCAGTTTGTTCTATCTAAAATTAGACACATGTACCTCTTTGTGTTCTACCTAAAATTAGATGTATACGTTCGCTATATGTGAGGGATACTCATAAAGCTCCCAAAAGGTAAATGGCAGTGTGACAGTGTATTGGAATGTGATATCATTGATTATGGGATCTCTTAATAGATCGTCGAGATTTTTTGTACATATGTCAAAGGTGCAAGATAAATATTATAATTCTTCATAATTCTTTCATATTGAGATCTTTTTCGGCAATTGACTAAAATAGATTTATATCAAACACATACGGCATATGGTACACGATATTAGGCACTCAAAAGACGATTGTGCACGTTGCATCACTATAATCAGAAGGAACTCTCTTGCGGTTGACTTCGCCGTTAGACTACGACGCTCCGCCTGTTGCTCTTGCAATGGGGACTGTACACCTCTAATTTGTCCCGGGGTGTGTTCATCGCGGAGTAATCGATGGGGAACGGTATAGTATTATCACGAATCATACAGGAGTCTGTCATGCCCAGGAAGTGCTCCCCCGGACCGAACGGGCCGCGGCCGAACAGGAAATTGGCGAATACTAACTGATACTGCACCCAGCCAAGTGGATGATCTCCGTTCTAAAACAAATGTTTTGTTATTAACAAAGTTTGGATAAATTTCATATAAAGAAGTAATTAATAAACAATTTAAAAAAATCTCTTTTATCTAAAGCAACTTGAACTCATCTTTATTTCTGTATTTAAATTCTCGCAATCAAGAGTTAAAAAAAATATATCTAATTGGCACAAAATGTAGCTGTATTAAATTATGATTTTAATCGCTCACTAATTATTATTAAAAAAAAATTAACTAACTGAAGTCATAGAGTTGTATGCAATGTCCAGGCATTTCTTTATCCTTTCGGGGTCAAGGCCGACCACGGATCCGTAAAAAGCCGCGAGTTCCTTCTTGGTGATCATCCCATTTCCGCATCTGTTTATGGCGAGGAAAAACACTCTAGGCATAACTTTAATCCAGAACGGTAAATCGTTGTAACTAGCACCGTCCGGCGGTGCGACAATCTGTGCCCACCAGGACAACCACTCCTCAAGATCGATCTTTTTATCCGGCTCGGCGGGTGCCTTCTTATCCTGAAGGATCAGTCCGGCAAGTCCATTCTCAATCTCCAGAAGCCTCAGATACTCTGGACCGTTCCATGACCAGTCCGCAAATCTTCTCAAACGCTTTTTGAGTTGAAAAGAAAGAAAATTATCTGTTTATGTAAATATTGTGTCAACGTTTTTCAATTTTATTAATTGTACAGGCAGTTATAAGTTAAAAACAATAAAACTTTTGGTACATACACATCAGTTCTAATATAAAAATTATTTAAATTAACAAATTAAATCAATAACATTCTTCTCCTATGTACGTCAATAATAATTAAAGATAAATTTTGTTACTTAAAACTGTCAATTTGGGATAACTTTTAGTTTCTTTTATATATGTAACAATTAAATAAAACAATGTTCTAATGTTTCTGATTGAATTTGAACTTGAGTCTTGGTATAGAAAGAAAACAATTCTGTGTACAATCGCGAAGTTGAGTTTTTTCATTAAGTTTCAGAAATATTGCTAAAAAGAAAACAAATCTTTGACAGCGATCTTTACCTCGGAAAGCATTGAAAAATCCTTCCTGTTGATATAGCCGTCTCTGTCGTGATCAAGGAGGTACATAAAAAAGTGAGAGAATTTATCACGTTGAATGAGAGCTAAGGCCGCCGAGCCTCCGCTTTTACTGGGTTCAATGGCGGACAAGCTGTCGTCACTCGGGAAACGGCTCACCCAGGTCGCTATAAATCACGATAATTAATTTTAATCTGGACCATCAGTATCCTTATTATGAGAATAACAGAAAATATAAATGTTTAACAGTCAGAATATATTATTGATAAACAGAGGAATTAATCAAGCGGAAAATGAGAATTTAATTATTTAAATACTAATAAAACAAATCACTATTGCTAAATAAATTAAAGGCTTATTAAATTACGTATAATTTCGGCGAATACAGCTTTTCATATTACGTCAAAGAAAACACTTCAGCGTTTGTTATTACTGTTAACTTATTTTTTACGGGTAATAGAATGTTTATAGAAGAGCAAGTAAAAACAAGTTTATTTGTTATATTCTCTTTCTGTAAATTCTAGATTTAACTTTATCTAGATATAAACTTGAACTTTTGGAAGTAAATTCAATAAAAAATATTTCTTAAAAAAATAATACAATTCTGTGGGATTGAACAGAAAGTTCATTGGTGAGATTGCTCATACTATACTCACTCCAGACATGCACGCTCCAGCTGGGCTGTTCCAGGTGTTCGGGGACGACGACGGGCGCGACGGCGAGCTCGTCGATGTTGCTGCTGGTCGTTCTCCATCTCTTCAAAAGATCCTTGGTCCGGTCCTTGGTACGGTCGCACGCCTGCCGCCAGTTGGTTATGAATTTACGCGGCACCTTGAGCGCGTTGCTGTCGTCCAGGCTGATCTCCTGCTCCTGGCTGCCGAGCGAGCTGCGCTGACTCTTGTCCTGCTGTTCGACGCTGCCTCCACCGCCGCTCGACGTACCGTCGTTATCCGGATAATACATCGGGTCTTTTATGCTGCCTGAGCGGCTCTCCATGATGAACTACTTAGCCGGCGTCAAGTCTAGCTGACATAAGCTACGTATACTTCAAAGGGGGGACCTCTTTCTCTCTCTCTCCTGAAAATAATCAATTCCACGGCCGGGAGGTCACCGGGTCGCTCGATATCGTGACCGCGCCGTTTCGTCGCCGTAGAGTCTTCCGCGGGGGTGTGCAACCAGGTGCGCGACGGCAGTCGTGCAGACGCGTAGATTTTTCTCAATCGTCAACGTCTCACGCGCGATCTTTCTCTCTCTCTTTCCATTTTCTGTTTCTTTTGACATAAATATATCGATCGAATGTATGTCCCACTTTATTTAGAATTTACAGAAAAGATAAAATTGATCTCTTGCTAGAAAGAGTTAGATGTACCATTATATAGAGATGCAGAGAATGTACAAGATGCTTATTGAGTCATTTTGTTCTAAAAAAATTAAATTAAATGAACAATCGAATAAAATAGTATTTTGATTTCAAAGATATTCTGATGATTGTATTATGTGAAATGTGCGTATATAAAATTAGTCTTCTACAGATAGCTAATATTAAGTGTATAATGACTTAATAATTTATACTAGTTATAGGCATCCTTCATGTCATCTAAAAATACAACAGCGATTTTATTACGAGGAAAGATATAACGCAATGTTACGAAAAATATTAATTATAGAAGTACTTTCCCTTTTGTTATTTATTCCAAGTATATAAATAAATAATGAAAAAAAAGTAATAAACATCATGTAATACATTACATGTATTACAAATGTAATACATTACATTTTAAGAACTTATATTTAATGATGAAAACTTTTTTTCAGAATTTGTGTATAATTTTGTGACGTTTTAGAAAATTTCTCAGATTTTTCTCAATTCGTATAAAAATTTTGATAAAAATTTTTATTAAGATATACATAAATTATATTTAAAAATCTAGGACATTCTCAGAGCATTCAAAATGTGAAAGTAAGTTTTTTTATTGACTGTAAGGGACGTCATCCTGTTCTCGCAAAGTTCCTAAAGAGAAATAACAAATAATAGACATCTCTGATTTGTTTATATGCTTTCTGAGTATATATTGGAGCCGGAATCGCGTAGGAGCAAGACGTGCTTTCGCATTCCGACGTAAATTCAAGCTTGACCTAGATTCTGCGTATCAATACAGTTCCAGGTCCCGAGTAATCTACAGAAATCGTAAATCGCATATATTTATAATATGAATATATACATCATATATATGTATATATTTCATATGCCTCTCTCGCCATTTTGTTTCGAATATCGACGGACGTTTGCGCACGCGATTCTCGCCCGGAGTTTCAGATGTCTCTGGAGATGACGTAGGAATACGCCATGTTGTAGAGGTGACCAGGTGGCTCCATCAGGAACTGCCGGCCAGACTCTTCTTCCTTCTATTTTGGATCGTGTGGGGTGAGTGACGTCCGTTGGTGAAAATCGCATTTTATTACAGACATCCTAAATTTTACGGGCGTCGAAATACGAACAGCTCGTTCATCGTGCTTTTCAATTCGAGATTTCTTTGTATTTTTCATAAACTCTACCGTCGATCTATCATATTCGCCGCGGCGGAAACTTTAACCTCGATCATGCTCGCCGCACTCGCGTTTCAACATTTCCCTTCTTCGAACGCGCTCCGCGAGGCATTTTCAATCGAGAATAATGAAAATAACGATTTAAACGCATACGCCTTTCATTAGGGAAGAAGATAATCGTTTACGTGAAATTTTCGTAGCATAAGAACACGAATGATGCCACCGTCTAACCTGTCTGACCATCATGTGTACAGGGATCCGCGATGGGTGCATACAAGTATATGCAGGAGCTCTATCGCAAGAAGCAGAGCGACGTGCTCCGCTTCTTGCTGCGCGTCAGATGCTGGCAGTACCGCCAGTTGACCAAGATGCATCGTGCCCCTAGACCATCCAGACCAGACAAGGCCCGCCGTCTGGGTTACAAAGCCAAGCAAGGTGAGCGTCGTCATCCAAGTACCTGCCGAATAGAGAACATACACGCGTCTGAAAATTAATTTTTGATCGTTGGACACATCTAATTGAGATCAAGGTTTGGCAAATGATATTAGAGATGTTTGCTTCTTAAATATTTGTAGTAAAAAAATTTTGTTTTTGATATTAATGTATATTTTTGCGATTTACTCTTTATAATTGACAATCGTGGGGGGATTATGATACTAAACTATTCCTTTTTTCTTAAATTTGAATGCTGTATACGATTTACAATTTATATTTACATTTTATATAATTACACTTTTATGATTTATAATAAACTATATTTTACAAGGCATAAGTACAATTCCATAGCTATTGATAAATTTTAAACTTATTAATAGAACTTTTTATAATATATGATTATACTATTTTATTGCGTTTAATATCGAAATATATGCAATTTTTACATGGAAATGAAATGATGATTTTGGACTTGCACCACTCTGACAGTGTTGTGAAGAGAAAAATACCCTATTAATTACTGATATACATGGCAAATTATGTTTATGTGATAAGTATATGATAGTAAGTGGAGAATAAACATCTCATTTTTGTGCGACACAGGTTTCATTGTCTTTAGAATTCGCGTACGACGTGGTGGACGCAAGCGTCCAGTTCCCAAGGGTGCGACCTATGGCAAACCCAAGAGCCACGGTGTCAACCAGTTGAAACCGACAAGGAAACTGCAATCAGTTGCAGAGGTGAGATGTTGAACTGAACTCTACGTAGTCAAGTTTGTAAGCTATAAAAAAAGATCTTAGGAATCTCATATGATGAATTTGTACCATGCACCACTCTTATCTTAAAATGAGGAGACAGCTGTACTTTCTGATTACATATTTTTAATTGTGGAAATTATAGTTTTATTAATATTAACAGTAATTAACATTAACAGAATTTTATCATTGTATTTATAAAAATGATGATAGAAGTTTTTATTAATGAACAACATTGATTTTTTTTCTTCCTTGGATGTCTGAAATTACCATCAGTTTTTGACAAATTCTTCTCTTTTATTAGAATTCTCTACTTACAATATTTCTGTTGCAGGAACGCGTTGGCCGCCGTTGTGGCGGATTGCGAGTACTGAACAGCTACTGGGTAGCTCAAGACTCTTCATACAAATACTATGAAGTTATTCTGGTCGATCCTGCCCATAAGGTACTTCATTAGAATTTATAGCTACTATTATCTTCAAACAAATCTATTTTGTACTATTATATATGTATGAACTGATACCTGATATACTTTTTTTCTTTTAACAATATGATGACAATTTTTATCACTAATGAATTATCCATGATTTTTAATCTTCCTTGGATGTCTGAACACAAATTATTCAGAATTATTTTAATATTTATTCGCCGCGTATTTTTAACATTTTTTGTTTTTGTTTTAGGCAATTCGTAATGATCCTAAAGTAAATTGGGTATGCAACGCAGTGCACAAACACCGTGAGCTTCGCGGCAAAACTTCCGCTGGCAGGAGCTCTCGCGGATTAGGCAAAGGACATCGCTACTCGCAAACAATCGGTGGCTCGCGTCGGGCGGCCTGGAAGAGACGAAACACGCTATCTCTCCGCAGAAAACGATAATTATCTTGTTTGTAACTTTTGCAATGCAAGGTACATCATTTTATTGGTTACATCGGATCAATATCGTGACGTATCCTGTACAAAAAATAAATATTTCTTTCTTAAGACTTGGAAAATTTTGGTATTCTTTTGGTTTTCCGCCACAAATCTTGCGAAAATGTTGAGCATTCGTGATGAAACAGATAAAAAACGGTTTTTTCTTAACCGGTTTATTTTTTCAATCATGCACATTCTCAAAACAATAAAGGAGAGATAACTCATTGGCCAGGACCAGATAGCGACTTGTCCATAAATTTCTTTTTCGCGAAACAGAGCCACCATTTGCTCGGCTTTCCGTCTTCGCCGTATACTTTTTCAACGATTCTAACAGCCGTTTCTTGCCTGATTTGATGAAGATATTGCCTCATGAGATCTAAAATTCAAAGTGATGTTATGTTGTGTGATCTTGATTAATTACTGTTAATCTCTAAAAACCGTGTTTCACAAGTTCAGTACTCACCAGCTTCAGCAGGACTGCTTGGTTTGGCATATACTGAATTCAAGGGAAAGCCAGGATCACCGGGGATATCGAATTTGGAAATAGCGAGGGAGAACATTTCGTTCATGGCCTGTGGCTGGGTTGCGCATTTTTGCAGTTTCTTTAAACATTCGGTAATAAATAGGGTGATGTAGATTAAAACTCTGTCAGCCTCGCTCTGCAACAAAAATACATTTTAATACATATAAAATTACATATTCGACAATAAGGTTTAGTTATCAAATATACTACCTTAATCTCATATGTTCTGAAGAATACATTTGCCTTGAAGAAATACAATGCCTCATCAATGATGTCTTGTTCCTTATTATTAAAAGGAGGCGCGGGACCCCTGAATGTGGTTTTGATCGGCAACAGTGCCATGTTTCCGATGGTGCCATGGGTTTTGCTCGTAAAGCTCGAGTGATAAGCCTAAAACATTTAAATGATACATAAGCAAGAAATTAAGATCAAATGAATGTAAAATATTAATAATTTATTATGTGCCTATAATGTAAACTATGTTTTACACGTCATTTATGTAGATAATAATCTAAAGATTACAGATTTTAATTTTATCAATAATAGTGAAAATTTTGTTTTTCTTTTATTTTTAATACTATATTTTTACTTTATTAATAAAATCAGACATTTTAATAATTTATAATAATTTACATTGCTTGTATTATCTATATAAAAATAAGATTTGTCTAAACATAACATAAACAATAATTTGTAAATGTTCAATAGAGATAAAAATGGTGAGAAAAATCAAAGATTTGAAAGAAATAAATAATCGATAATATGATGTATTTTTGTTATTTATAGTACAACCCTTCTTAAGATACTACAAACTATGAATAATGCGATCAGACATCTTACTTTCAAGATAATGGTTGCAGCTTAAATGACGTTAAATATTTCGATTTTAACAAAAAGGTCTTGCTAAAAAATACTTCATAAATTCTGTAAGACTGTGATGGTAAACCTAATATGTTTGAATGATAAAAAAATTAGATTAGAAGATATCTGAGAGGGATGACTAATCCGATTGCTCCGTAAGCAAACTCTGATGCAACACGCTTATTCTACATCATTATTCCGATCCATTCACGCACACAAGGATCGTTCGTATCATCCTAACAATATAATTTATACGCGAGAATATTTAATTCGTGAATGTTCAATAGAGATAAAAACAGCAAGAAAAATCGAAGCTAAAAAAGCAGTGTGACACTGCACTTTGGTTAGGTTAAACGGGTAACGCCCTGGCGCGTTGCCACGTTTGCTTATAAATCTCACTTGACTGTCCACATTTACGCAAGGACTTACAGGCATAACGACGACGGAACGATAGCACTCCTAACACTAAAAATTATCCAGGATGGATAGGCACATCGGCTACAACATGTCACGAAACGTCAAACCGTCGAGCCGAGCAGCAAACCACAGCCTAGTTCGAATGAGTGGCTGCAGGCCGCGCTGAAGAAGCTATCGCAGGGACGCACCAGGGGAAAGAGAAGAACAAGAAGCAGCGACGAGACTGGACAAGACGACGCGTGTGCTTGTGTAGTGTGCACTTGTGTGCGACTAGTGTGGTGGCCAGCGTTGTGGAGTTCTCGACGATGACGTTGCGTCGAGGATCATTGAGCTCGTGAAAATATCGGTGAACGTTCTCGCACTCCTGCTGGAAACGACGACAGAGAGTAGAGAGGAAGCTTGTAGGTCCGAGGTATACGTCAACCATCGACAGCACGATGTTGACGCGAGCGAATCCGGACACCAACCTTTGCCGCGTCTGCTTGACCGTGGATCACAACAATCAGTGCATCTTCCGCGGGAACTGGGACGATCCGGAGGGGCCTTCCAGGTCCGAGAAATTGCAGCTATGCTGCGGTGTGGAGGTTTGTTTTCACACCTGTCCATCACCTCCTGTTTACCTCGTGCATAGGTACGACTATGAGGCCCTGTCTTTTTTCTTGTCCAGGTCCTGGAGGATGATGGGCTGCCTTCCAGCATCTGCATCGACTGCATGGTAAAAGTCAATGTTGCCTATGAATTCAGGGAGCAATGTCAAAAGGCAGACATAGAGCTCAGGAAGCTGTATGGGAAAGTTTCAAGGGCAAAAGTTGCTGGCAATTTTATTGCTACAAAAGTACTTTCACTTTCATACGAGTAAAATAGTATTTAGTATTTATTTTAATACCATTTACAGACTCTCACATCTCTCTTTTGTTTTGCAGGATCAGTGTTGTCAGACTGAGCAATCTTTTGGATGCAATCTCCTTGATGCAAGCAATTTGAAGCATAATATAGAAATTAATGTGAGTAATGAAGTTAATGTGGACAAGAATACTGTGCAATCAAATATTATGAAGCAAGAACAGACGCCAGACACCTTTGAACAAACCAGGCAGGATCCAGTAGACATTGAAATGGATTTGTATAATGATGGTAGATATAAACAGATCGAACCTGATAAGATATTTAAAAAGGATATTTATAGAACGCGAAGATTAACTATGTTTAAAAGAGTCACATCTATAGAAAATTTGCGCAATTACAAGGAGAGGCAGAGACTATATATTAAAAAGAACGTCAAACACGAGAACAGCGATAGCGAGTATCAAACGAAGGTGAGAAATGCTCATGATAAGACAGTGGACAGGTCGTCCAAACTTGAGTTACGATACAAATGTGAAAAATGTGATAGATTTTATTCTAGTAAGAAGTCTTTGGACAGACACATGTCAACCCACAACGATAAAGAGTTCAAATGCGACAGCTGTGATAAGCAATTCTTGTGTCTGGATAAATTACACAAGCATGTTAGTATGCACAAGTCAGCGAAGGAGAAGCCAAAACCGGTGTTGTGCAAAATCTGCAACAAGAGTTTCAGGAAGCTCGATACCATGGTCAGGCACCTTAACACGCACAAGAGAGCGTATCCTAAAGACGTTTTTTCTATTCTGAAGGAAATACGGGACAGGAGAAAGCTGGAAAACAATCCGGAGTCTCTTGAAACATCATTCATGAGACTAGGCGAGGACGAGGAAGTGGCGCACGACGGGGGGTATTCACAGAACGAGAACGATCGTACGACGACGAGGGAGCTGAGAAAACGTAACAACCTGAGAATGGAACAGCAAACAGATTCGGATTTGGTGAATAGCGATGACTCGAGCGACGATAAGGCTGAATCTCTCGATGAGGACGCGTCGCTCTTCCGTTGCAAGCACTGCAGCAAGAGTTATCGTACCGAGAGGTCGCTTCAACGTCATCTGCTGGCGCATAACGAGAGGAAATACGTTTGCAACGTCTGCAACATGAAATTTTTCCGACAGGACAGGCTCAAGAGTCACATGGACCGATACGGTCACGATGAGACCAAGGTATGCCCAGAGCCGCAGAAACCGCCTGATGACAAGTCGGCCATCAAACTGATAAACATCTGGATAAGAGAGGAGCTGGATTCCGATAACGAAGATAAGGGCTTTCCGTGCAGAATCTGCGGGAAGTCGTATGATACCAAGAAGTCTTTGCTAAAGCATCAAATGAATGCGCACAGCGAACAGGCGGATGAACGTTGCACAAACTGCGGCACCACGTGCAACTGCACATGCAAAGATCAGGAGAGAAGCAATGAGAAATTAAAGCCGTACATCTGCGAGGAGTGTAACAAGTCGTTCGAAAAGGAGATCAAGCTGCATAAACATCTGCGAATTCACGAGCGCGCCAAGGAGCAGCAGGACACGAACTTCAAACGTTTTCTCTGCCACATATGCAGCAAAACGTTCCGACAGAACACTGGGCTGATGTTTCACATGCGAACGCACACGGGTTACAAGCCGCATGTGTGTAAATACTGCGGCCGTGGTTTCACGTCCAACTCGAACTGCATCAATCACGAGAGGACTCACACGGGTGATCGGCCGTTCGTCTGTCAGTACTGTAGCGCCGCGTTCGCTAAATCGTGCACCCTCAAGGCGCACATCACCACGCACACCGGCGAGGCGAATTATCACTGCAAGACCTGCGGCAAGTCGTTCCGTCGCCTGAAGTACTTGAAGGAGCACAGATTCACGCATACAGGCGAGAAGCCGTACGCGTGTAAAATTTGCGGCACTGCGTATAGCCATTCCGGTAGTCTGTTTGTACACGAGAAGAAATGCAAGGCACAGTACAGTAATTATCAGCCAGGAATTGCGCAAAATGCGCAACAGCAGCAACAGCAACAACAAGTTTCCTACAGTCAATCTCCTCAGACGACCGGCGGTGACATTTCCGTGGCGTCTACCTCTTCGGTTGTAGCGCCTATCATCACCACGCTGCCTCAGACTCATCCGAATGTCATTAACAGCAGTATGAATGTACAGCCGAACAAAAGTTACATGGATAATATTCAGCGGATGAATACGCATGCACCAGCTAACACGACCACGGTTGTTTCGTCGGGTCTGCATCCAAATGTCGACATCTCTGAAATGAATTCCGCCGTCAGGAACTTTTCTATCATTGGACAAATGTTTCACACTTAGGAAAGCAAGAAACGTGAAACAAGACTACTGTGATAAATATCTTTTTTTTTATTTTTTAATTTGTCAAGATACATTTACACTTCGAGTATAGCATATATATTGCTTTCTTTTTCAATAATCATTATTAAGATAATTATATGTTTTGTATTGTGCATCACAATATGGGAAGATGGGTATAGAATGTGTATATTTGTATTGTACGATTATTAGAAATTTTTATTATACATAATTTTTATACGTAGAATTCTTATTGACTTGTATAGCTGTTGTACGGAAATATTTGATAACATGTAATGTTACATTCTATCAATTATCAAAGTGTTACTTCTGTATATACAATCTTTATACAGATTCGTCTATCAAATCGAGCAAAATTTTGTCAATCACGAATTCTTATCAGTTTTGTTTTGTCGAAAATAACGGAAGAACTGTAAAAAGATTTTTGGAAAATTAATCTGAGATGTGCTGGAGACTTTAAAAAAGGCTTAAAACTTGAACATTATATTTTAAAATAAAAATATTGTATCTTTTATAGTGTGAATATCATTGAATTTCTAGCGCATCTTATTTTGAGGATAAACGGGTGTCATAAGGTGAAAATATGGCACTTAATATGTAGACAAAATTTTTTTACATATTAAATTTACATTGACGTTTTAACTAATTGTTGTGATTTTAAATGCAATTATATGTAATCTTATGTATTGCGCATTTTTGGGAATTTTATTTTATAGTTCTTACAAGTTTTATGTCATAAAATATTTCTGCTTGTAAATTTGTATTCAACATGTCACAAATTACAAAAACGCCTTTTTTGGTTTCAGTTAATTTTCAAAAATTCATTTTGTGATTCTATGTTTTTATAAATTTCATAACAGACATATTAAGTCACAAAATTTAATTCGTGTATATGACATGATTTAATAAATAAATTTTTTATTCATATTCGATTCTTCTGAATTATGTTAAATTAAAACACTTCACTTATTTTATAATATTTTTTTAAAATTAAACTGTATCTTTTGCGGGCGATATTTTTGCTTGCTCTTATCTCTCTAGTAACTTTCCTCTGGAACTCAAAAATATGCTATATAGTTACGTCATAAATGATAACTCATGAATGACAAGTGGGGATATGCAACTTGTAGGGAGATCTAAATAGATACATAGACAAGTTTAGCGAACAAGTAGTTTCGTTGTTGAACATCGTTGGTATAATCACTGTAACAACGTGATAAAACGCCTCTCTACATCTGCATAGAATTCATCACATTGTAAGAACTCGTTTTCATTTCCTTTAAATTTCAACTAGATTAGTTAATTCAATATTGTAGATATTATGATATTATCAAATATTTTATACTAAAGCGTTTTATGATTATTGCCCGACTAATTTATGACCGGCAAATTAGTGACGCTTGTAGACCGGAAGTGGACTATTTGTATTAGTCGTTCTATCATCAGCGTGAAGCAATAATATCAGCATTGATTTGGGGAATGATTTGAATATAACGCCTCAATAATTTCGTTTTTCATCGATATCTCAGGAACTATATATTATTTTATTAAGGCTAAATTAATCAATAAGAATTGCATTGTTTAAAAAGTCTGTCAGTTAATTGAGCATACATTTCCTTTATATTTTCAACATTATTATGACAAGATAAATGGAGAGAATTAAGAATAATGAGCATTTTTTCTTTCAGCAACATGTCTTCCTTCAAGTTGACTTACTTTCCCATCACCGCATTGGCTGAGCCAATTCGTTTATTGTTGGCCCATATGGGCATTGAATTTGAAGATATACGTTTCGATAGGAAAGATTGGCCAAAACTTATTAAGCCAAGTATGTATCTGATAAATATTAATATGTTTTTATTTTATTTTAACGATATATTACATTCTTTGAGATATTATTTCAGCTATGCCATTCGGCCAGGTACCCGTGCTCGAAATAAACGGAAAGATGATTCATCAGTCCAAAGCAATTTGCCGTTATTTGGCGAAGCAATGTGGTCTTGCCGGCAGGGACGATTTGGAGGCTTTGGAAATCGACGCAACCGTTGACACGATACACGATTTACGCGCCTGTGAGTAGATAACATTCTGTTTATAGAATATTTATCCAATCTCTCTTTTATTTATCAGAAACAGAGATGTACTTTTAAAGTAGATTTTAATTAAACAGATTTATTCGCAAACAACGGCAATATAAAGAAGAAATACATATTTATTTGCGACGATGTAAATAAGAGTCACTGACGTATGCGATTTAAATCGTTTATCATTATCTTATTTGTCTGATCTTTCTTCTTGTTTGTATTAGATATCGCTGATTACTTCTACGAGAAAAATGAAGCGGCTAAAAATGAGAAATATAAAATTGCAAAGGAGATGGTACCGTATTATATACAGCGTTTGGAGGAACAAGCAAGGAGGAACAAATGTTACTTCGTTAGTGGTACTCTTTCGTGGGCCGATATCACTTTTGTCGGTCTTTTGGACTATATGAATTACATGATGAAAGAGGACATTTTACCATTGAAATATACCAATTTGAATCAACTTAAATCTAAAGTTTCATCACCGGGCATCGACAAATGGCTCAAGACTCGTCCGCCGTCTATCTGGGAGAAGTAAATTTACAAAGTAATGGTTGATTCTTATACAAAGTTGACTGTTCATTAATTGATATTTGATTTGAATAATATTCTCTCTTTAAAAAAAATATATTTATATATATGTATCAAAAATACATATAATAAATTTATTCAACTATGCTTTCGAAGTACAAATGTATATTTCAACATTAAAGCCAGATTGTTATTTGTATTGTACAACAATTACTAGAATTAGCATAAAATTATTCTATTGACATCCAAAAAATTGAATTAATTATTACGTAATTTTGTAATTTATTTTAATAAATGTATACTATGTTATACTATTTCCTTGTTGATTTCTTTAGCAATATTTCTCCATTTATTCAATTTTTGTTACAAATTTTTACATTAAAAATTTTCTACATTGTTAATTTTAAATAACGCAAAAACTATTAGGTCGACACATGAAAGACATTTAAGATGTAATTGAAACACTTGTGTAAACTTGAAGAATACTTCTGTAATATTAAAAAAAATTTTTTTTTCTGAGTTTTTTTGCATTCTTATATCTGTAATAAATTTCTGCTAGAGTTCGAAAACAGCCACATCCCAAATGATAAAGTGGGGATATATAACTGATAGGAAGACAGATAAATAGAAAGGTTAACGAATAGCACGTATACGTTCTACCGTGAGACATCATTATAGTGACTGCTGTCACAGCATAAAATAAACAATTTTTTTTTATTTTTGGGGGGGAGAGTTTGCTAAATTGTGAGTATAAAAACTTAATTATTAGATTTATATTATACTAGCTAATTCAAGGTTCTTACTATATTCTGTTAAACATATTGCTTATTTTTTGTAGTCGGATAATTATAAGCAATCGGCAAATTAGTATTTGTAGAAATAGACTCAGCCCTTCTATCATCGTGATGAAACAATAATAATAAAATTAATTCAGAGGATGAGATTCAGAATAATCCCCGCATTAGAAAAGTATTACATAACAGCTAAGATAGATAAGATAAATAACAGAGAATAATCTGAAAGAAAGAAACGTTTCAATTACAGAATCTTTCATCAATAACAAAATTATATATGTTATATACTACAAATCATAAATGATAAGAACAACATTGTTTAAAAAGTTTGAAAATAATAATGTTATTTAAACCTAGCTACAGTTCCTTACTCTGCATGAAATGTTTTAAATTAGTTTTACATTTTTATTGATTTTATAATATTATGCAATATGTTGTAAGCATAAAGTTTGCAAAATATAAATATCATATGAAATACGTGGAAATTTTTATGCAATGTTATCAGTCATTTAGTTTTAAATAAAGAAAAGAAAACATGATTTGTAACAAGTGCGATTGGGTAACTGTATACTTTTATAGATTAGGTATACTGTGCTATGTGTATATTTAGCAATAAGATGCAATAATAATTTTTGTTAATAAATTAATATTTCTATAATTATTAAATTGATAACTACTTAAGATTTTGTTAAATTACTTTAAATTTTGGAAACAATTTTAATCCAACTTAAATTTTAACTTAATCTGGTTGAAAATAATATTCATGAAAAATTGATTTTAAAGTCTGATTCAAATTTTATTAACTCTAAAATTAAATATTAAGGATATAAAAGATAAATTTTAAAGAACTCACATCTCAGCAAATCAAACTTTTTAAAATTAAAATCGGAAAATATTGAAACCGTTATTCAAAATATTAGCCGTCGATAAATTGTTTTTATGTCCTCAGAATTACAATAACGAAAGAAATGAGGAGAAGAATAATAAGCACTTTTCTTTCAGCAATAAACCTACCTACAACTGATTTACTTTCCCTTCACGGCATTGGCTGAGCCGATTCGTTTTTTGTTTAGATATACTGGTATCGAATTTGTGGTATCTTGTAATTGTATATTTTTTATAAATTTATATTTTTTACCTTTTTGCTTCCATTAATTTTTTAAATTTATTATAAAAATTTCTACATTTTTATATTTTTAAATTTTTGTATTTTTAATTTTAAATAACGTACGTTTTTAAATAATCCAAAAAACCATTAGATTAGATACATGAAAAACGTTTAAGAAATACTTTTTAAAAATTAATGTATATCGACGATTTTATAATATTTTTTATTAAACTATATCTTTTTTAAAAATATATTTGCTTGCTTATATCTCTCTAGTAAGTTTCCTTTGGAGCCTGAAAATATACCACGTCACAATGTGATAAAGTGGGAATATGGAACTATTAGGAAGAGATAAATAAGAGGAGTTCAACAGCGGCAGCTTCACTTTCATTGTGGACATCACGTTCGTAGCTGCTGTAACAGCGCAACAAACGTTTTTCCGTCTTTAACGTAAAATTTGCCAAATTGTAAGTAGTACTAATTGTAAAATTTTTAATCATTCAGATTTAAAATAAAATTTAAACTAGGCTGTTTAATTGAATATTGTAAATATTGTGATATTGTCAAATATTTTGTGTGAAAATGAGGTTACCGGTTACCGCCCAGCTAACCAGCAAATTAGGCGTTTTCCAACAAGCAACACAGTGGACACAGTGGGCCTGTTCTTTTTACCTGCATTCCGTTTTACGCATGATGCACATAATGCATTGTTCATCTTTGTTTAACGTCAGACAAACAACAAAAATGAACGATGCATTATGCATGAAACAGAATGCAGCCGCAGCTACTGTGTCCTTCCGTGTCACTTGTTGGAAAACGCCCAGTAACACTTGTTGAAAGAGGTCTAATTATAGTCATCCAATCACGAAAGAGAAGCAAATATATGCATCGAGATTAATAAATCGAGAAATAAGATTCGGAATAATTACGGATGCTGTATTGAAATATTGTACAGATACTAATAGAGTATAACCTGGAAGAGAGAAACTCCTTTCATAATAGAATCAATTAAGATATCGTGTATAAAACACAAATTGTGATTAAAAGTATTACATTTATAAATCACATTTAAAAAGGACTGTATAGTGTCGTCAATTGAATATACATTTCCTTATGTTTCATAGATTTCATATTATTATGCAATATGCTTCAGGCGTGAATATGTGTGCATAATAATATGATGATAATAACAATGAATATCACATGCGTGACATGTAAAAATGCTGGTGTAATTATTAATAATATGATGACAAAAAGAGAAAACGTGACATATAAAATTTGTGTGCTGTGTTGCATAAACTGCATTGATAGTTTCAAAGATGAAAAAATTGCTGTATATTATATATAATTATATACTGGTTAATTATCTTATTTTAAATAAATGAGAGTAGGAATAAACATTTTCATAATTACTCAAGTTTTTCTTAATTGATAACTTTAATCTAAATTCAGCTAAAATTTTTATTTAATGTGAATAAAAATGAGATTAATTAAAGATTAGTTTAAAAAGCTTATATTTTTACTATATAAATTTAATTAAATATGGAATTCAATGTGTGTGTTGATAAAAAATAGATTTTAAGTTGAAAGTACATATCTCAATAAAATCAATCTCTGGGACTAAAAATATTGTATAATCGTTGAGACATCTTTATATTCTCAGAATTATGATCATAAAAAGAATGAAGAGAAGTATAACAAGTATTTTTTTCTTTCAGCAACATGCCTTCCTACAAATTGATTTACTTCCCAGTTACGGCATTAGCCGAACCGATTCGTTTCTTATTCAACTATGCTGACATTGATTTTGTAGATGAACGTTTTGACAGGAAAGATTGGCCAAACCTTAAGCCAAGTATGTACATCTGATTAATATTAATAACACATTAATCTTAATGTGTATATAGGCAATATTTAAGACTACAAAAATTACTTATACAAACATTACAGCTATAAATTGATTGCGATAGAAATTCAAATGTCAGGGGTTTTTCTATTACAAACTTTATTCATTTTTAATAATCTATTATATTTTTTGAAATATATTTTAGCTATGCCATTTGGTAAAGTACCTGTGCTCGAAGTAGATGGAAAGAAGGTTGCTCAGTCCGTAGCTATCTGCCGTTACTTGGCGAAACAATGTGGTCTTGCTGGCAAAGATGATTGGGAGGCTTTGCTAATTGACGCGGCTGTTGATACGATACACGATTTACGCGCCAGTAAGTAATAGATAATACTTTGTTTATACAATATTTAGCAAACTCTTATTTACCAGAGAAACGGACATTTACTCTTAAAATAAATTTAAATCATGATTTATAAATTTGATAGTTAATTAATAAACTATCACCATTTATCAACATAGGATCAATCATATCTGTGTATATATTACTTTTTTAATCTTTATAAATTATAATATTTATGATCAAATTTTAATTGACACATGTGACAAGAATGGAAGATACAAAAACTTTCACCTTTTTAATGTACATTAAAATGGATTGAAATTTAGGGTTTAATGTGTATTTAATTAATGTGCATGCAGTGAGTTAATGTAATACTTAATAACTCTCACAAAAATGCATTAGCTCAGATAATATTATATTGGAAACAAATGATAACAGAAAAGAAATGTTTCTACATTTGTGCTGTATAATAAATTCGATCTATTAAAAAATTTGATTTAAACTGTTTATCATTATCATATTTGTCTTATATTCTTTCTTATTTGTATTAGATATCGCTGCTTTTTTCTATGAGAAAAATGAAGAGGCTAAAGCAGAGAAACTTAAAGCTGCCAAGGAAATAGTACCATTTTATTTGGAGCGTTTGGACGCTCAGGTGCAGAAAAACGACGGTTACTTTGTCGGCGGTGCTTTGTCGTGGGCCGATTTCACTTTTGTTGGTCTTTTGGATTACTTGAACTTCATGATGAATGAAAACATTGTCGAGAAATATGAAAATCTGAAACAACTCCAAAAGACAGTCGAAAAAGTACCAGCCATCAAGCGTTGGCTTGAGAAGCGTCCGGCGGCTAACTGGACAAATTAATTCGAATAATTTCATAAAATAATGCTTGATTTTTGACAGAATTGATTGTTTATTGATGTTTTATTTAAATAATACATCCTTTTTTTCATATGTATGTATATCTATATGTAAGAGAAAGGTATACATATATATTCATGAATTATTCATTGAAGATATTTCACACTCTAATTCTTATTGTCATACGACAAGCAATAGAAATATCTTAAAATTATTTCTAATTAAAACTAAAACACACATTATCTTTTTTATTATGTAATTTTGTATTTCTTAACAAATCTATTTTTCTAAAGATATTTCTTATTAAATCTAAATAAAAACATTTTTCTAATGTAATTGTATATTTTTAATAAATTTATTTATACCATATTTGTTGATTTTTTGCTCCCATTTTAAAAAATTTGTTATTAAAATTTCTACATCTCTATATTCCTAAATTTTTGCATTCCCAATTTTAAATAAAGTTTTTAAATAACCCGAAAAACTACTCGGCCAAATATCTTGATGTTTCAGTTATGTTGCCAACGATCGTGCAGCAACTAATTTAGACACTCGGAACAAGGTGAGACCGTTATGTCTGTTAGATTGAACTTGTTAGATTGAATTCTATTTTTAACAATGGCGAATTGATAGCAACGTGTCAGCATTAATTTGTTATCAATCGTATGTTGTCATGTTGCTGTTATATCGCAAACAATATAATGTCATGATGAATGCTGACTGTTTCCTTTTTTAAATGTGCTCAACTGATTGCATATGTATAAGTAATCATGTTGTTGAATTCGTAATGTGTTTTATTTCGATGTCAACTAATGTACTGCAAATCTGTAACACATGCAATGTATTAGTTTGCTCAAAATGCTACATCACGCTTGATTATCTGGGTATTAGACACGTAAATAATGTTTAAAAACACTTAAAAAACTTGAATATGTCGAAGATTTTATAATATTTCTTATTAAACTACATCTTTTTTTCCGAGATATTTTTGTTTATCTATATTCTTCTGATAAGATTCCTGTGGAGTCTGAAAATATGCCACATCACAGTAATAAAATGGGAATATAAAACTGGTAGGGAGGTAAATACATAGAGAAGTTCAACAAGTGGCAGCTCCACTGAGCTCCACTGTCGATATCACGTTCGTAACTCATAACTGCTGTAACAGCACAACAAACGCTTTTCCGTTTTCAACGTAAATTTCGCTAAATCGTAAGTAATACTAGTTGTAAATTCTTAATTATTCATATTTAAAACTAGGCTGATTAACTGCAGAATACTGTATTAGATATTGTGGTACTGTGTTAGATATTTTGTGTGAAACCGGTAAGCTAACCGGCAAATTAATAACATTTATTGCAAGGAGTCCAATTATAGTTCAATCATGAAGGAGAAACATATATTTGCATCGAGATTAAGTCGAGAAATAAGATTCGGAATAATCGCAGCTATTGCTATACTGAAATACTATACAAATACTAATGGAATATAACCTAGCTGAAAGAGAGGAGAAACGCTTCAATAATAGAATCAAGATATCGTAATATATATCTTATAAAGCACAAATTATAATTAAAAGTATCACATTAAAATCACGTTTAAAAAGTACTGTAGAATGTCACGTAAATTGAATGTACATTTCCTATGTTTAATAGATTTCACATTATTATGCAATATGTTTCCAGCATGAATATTTTGTATAATAAAATAATATGATGATAATAATGAATATCATATACATGATACGTAAAAATGCTGGTGTAATTACCAATTAATAATATGATAACAAAAAGACCAGAAAACATGACATATAATTAGCGCAGGGTTGTATAACTGCATTGGTATTCTATAAATTAAAAAATTGCTGTATATAACACTGTATATATAATTATTCACAGTAGTTAATTATTTTATTTTAAATAAATAATGAACGTAGGAATAAACAGTGGTTTTATAATTAAAAGTTTTTCTCAAAATGTTAAAACTTGGATAATAACTTTAAAATCTAAGTTTAGATAAAATTTTTATTCAATGTGAATAAAAAATGATATTAATTAAAAATTAATTTGAAAAGCTCATATTTCAATTTACATAAATTTGATTAAATATGGAATTAAATGTTAATAAAAAATAAATTTTAAGTTGAAAGTAAATGTTTTAATAAAATCAATATTTTTGAGACTAAAAATGTTGTATAATCATTGAGACATCTTTATATTCTCAGAATTATGATCATAAAAAGAATAAGTATAACAAGTATTTTTTTCTTTCAGCAACATGCCTTCCTACAAACTGATTTACTTCCCAGTCACAGCATTGGGCGAGCCAATCCGTTTCTTGTTCAACTATGCTGAAATCGATTTTGTAGATGAACGTTTCGAGATAGAAGATTGGCCAAAACTTAAGCCAAGTATGTATATCTGATTAATATTACTAATACATTAATCTTAATATATAGGCAATGTTTTAAATTACAAAAATTATTTATACAAACATTATGACTATTACATATAGTTATAAATTGATTGCAACAGGCATTCACATAATTTTTCTATTACAAACTTTATTCAATTTTAACAATCTATTATATTTTTTGAAATATATTATTTTAGCTATGCCATTTGGTAAAGTACCCGTGCTTGAAGTGGATGGAAAGAAGATTGATCAGTCCGTAGCTATCTGCCGTTACTTGGCGAAACAATGTGGTCTTGCTGGCAAAGATGATTGGGAGGCTTTGCTAATTGACGCGGCTGTTGATACGATACACGATTTACGCGCCAGTAAGTAATAGATAATACTTTGTTTTACATACAATATTTATTGACTCTTATTTACCAGAAAAACAGATATTTTCTTTTAAAAAAGATTTAAATCATGATTTATAAATTTGAGATTTATAAAGTTAATTAATGAACACTCATCAATTATCAATGTGGGATCAATAATATCTGTGTACATATATATTACTCTCTTAATCTTTCTAAATTATAATATTTATGATGAAATTTTAATTGGCACACACTTGGCAACAATGAAAAATACAAAAACTTTCACCCTTTGCACTAAAAAAAACTCAAATTTAATAGGGTTTAATGTAGGCACATTTAATTAATATGTATGTAGTGAGTTAGTGTAACATACACTTAATAACTGTCAAAAAAATAATTAACTTAGCTATAATATTTTATTACAAACAAATAATAACAGAAAAGAAATGTTTCTACATTTGTGCTATATATAATAAATTCAGTCCACAAAAATTTTTAATTTATTATTATCTTATATTTTTTCTTGTTTTTATTAGATATCGCTGCTTTCTCCTATGAAAAAAATGAAGAGGCTAAAACAGAGAAACTTAAAGCTGCCAAGGAGACAGTGCCGTTTTATTTGGAGCGTTTGGACGCTCAGGTGCAGGAGAACGGTGGTTATTTTGTCGGCGGTGCTTTGTCGTGGGCCGATTTCACTTTCGTTGGTCTTTTAGACTACATGAACCATATGATGAAAGAGAATATCATTGAAAAATATGAAAATCTGAAACAACTGCAAAAGACAGTCGAAGAAGTACCAGCCATCAAGCGTTGGCTTGAAAAGCGTCCGCCGGGTAATTTTTGACAGAGTTGATGATTGTTCATTGATGTTTTATTCGAATAATATATACATTTTTTTATTTGTACGTAATGTATATCTATGTAAAAGAAAGGCATACATGTATATAATATATTTATAAACTGTGCATTGAAGACTTCATACTCTAATTGTTACTCTTATTGTTATACGACAAAAAATGGATATGTAAAAAATATAGTAAAATTATTTCTAATTAAATTAAAAAAACATTTATTTACTGTACTTTTTTGCATTTGCAATATTTCCCTTTCTGTTTAATTCAATTACTATAAAAATTTACTATAATCTATATTTTGAAATTTTTATGTTTCTAATTTTAAATAACGCAAATAAAATATACATATGATAGACATATGAAAAATATTGAAAAGATAAATTTAAGAGACACTTAAAACAAATTAGCATGTTTTATTAGCATGTTCATATTTTTTTATATATTTTTCAAGCAATTTTAAATATCGCATAATTATTAACATTTTTTCCAGATAATTCAACACAACTCTTAATTAAATTGATAGTAATGATATAATGATTTAATTTTTATTATGAGTCTAGTGTCCTTAATAACTTTAATCTTATCTGATTATTAATTAGAAATATTGTGGATTACGTTTGACGTAATATTTGTGACAAGATTTAGTGAACGTCATAAGTGAACCAAGATTCAAAACAACTGATATGATATATATGCTTTTTCATGCTGATGCTCGATACTCATTAATTATAAGTCTTAAAATAAATCATGTAATCAAAAATGACTATTTAAGATTCATTATACAGCATCAATTTTGATAATGTGGTCTATCAAGAAGCGTCAGGGATCATAAATTTGCATTTGCATCTTATTGCGCAATAACATCCACAGACAAATCAGGCAGATTTTACAAGTTGTACAATTTCAAGAACTTTTGATTGACACAATATATATTCCTCAGATCTTCACTATACATAGTTTCTAGACAATACGATGCAATATCAAATATTGTTTAACAATATTGATCATCCAGAGACTGCTTAAGTTTCCTTTGGAACTCAAAAGTGAGTCATATTCAAACGACAAAATGGAGATGTGAGTAGAGGTAGAGAGATAAATAGGGGAGTTTATTGAATAGTACCGTCAGAGTTTAACGAGCAATTGATATTTGCTATAACAGTATAATAAACGGCTCTTTCATCTTTCATGTAAAATTCGCAAAATTGTAAAAACTTGTTTAGTTTTACTCCTTCAGATTTAAAATAGACTGGCTAATTGAATGTATTGCGATATTGCTCGAACATTTTACACAAAAGCGTTTCATCATCATCTTGTTAATTAGCGGATGAAAATTAATAACAATTGTGGAAGCGGATAATGAGAGAAATGTCTCAATAAATATGTTTTTTATTGATACTTTATATTTATTATATTACTTATTCTTTTATCAATTGATATTTTATAAAATATAAATTATAATTAAGATATTTTATTTTAAAAGTTTAATAACCGACTTTAATGTTATGTCGATTGAAAGTATATTTTCTTTCCCCTGTGTGCAATATTTTAAATAAAAACTTTATACTTTTTAATGTAGATTTCATAATACTATAAAATACATTTAGCCTGAAGATTATAATAAATATCATATATGATACGTGGAAATTTTTGAGCAATGTAATATCAGTCATGTATTTAGTTCAGATAACAAAGATAAGAAAACATGACTTGTAAGATGATATAATATATTTCTGCACTTATACCCTACCTTATAGATTAAAAATTTGTTTATTTAAGTTATTTTACTTATTTTCAATACATAGTATTTCAATAAGTAGATTCAAGAATTTAATTAAAAATATATTATAAAATATATGAATATAAAAATATATAAAGAAGAATATCTTCTGTCAACACAGATTATGTTTAATCTAAAATATTGAATGATAATTTTCACAAATAAATGATAGAAGGAAATTTTGAATGTATTATCTATATTTGCACAAAGAATTGTGGATGGATATTGACAGATCTCTACTGATACATTATATAGCCTATCTTTGTCTGTATCGCTACTTATGATACACAGGTTTGATAGATAATTTTAAAGAGCGGAAAGAACAAGATTTAAAAGATATTTAATGATATTTAAAAAACATAAAAAATGGAATATCTTTAACAATACTTTTTGAGTTGTTGAAACTTCCAGATAATTTTAATTGCTTTACATCTCTCTAATAAATTTTCTTTAGATTTCAAAAGTGAATCATGCCGTAACACTAAAGTGGGAATGTTGGTAAAAGAGAAGTGAATAAAAGCGTTCAGCAGCTGGTTCTATCTTCCTTCTAACATTACCACTGAGGCACAATAAAATCTTTTTTTTTTCTATGTAGAATTGGTCAAATTGTAGAACTTGCCTACATTTTTATCTCATTATTTTGAGCAAGATAAAACAAAATTAATGATTCTTGCTAAATTACTATTATTATTTAATGTTTATTATTTTGCAAATAATCCATATAAATCCTGAAGTGCTACTGTAGATCAATTTTGATCCAGGTGCTATTTTCAGTGTTATATAGCTTTTGTTATTGAAATTTGGATAATTTAAAATAATATTTAATAATATTCATTTACTTAATTAACGAATATTTAAGAAATAAACTTGTCAAAATGTTTAAAAAAAGATAATACGAGATGATAAATGTTATTGAAAGAAGATACGGGAGTCGGTAAAGTGGAGAAATGGGAGAGAATTTAGTCCCAGCGTCGCTCGAAATTCCAGAAAAATTCGTCCCAAGTAGCAGGAGCGCACGATAAGCGAGGAAGTTACTGGGGATCCGGTAACCTCCTTGCTATTGTGCGCTCCTAATAACTTCGAAGCTCCGAAAATCCGTTAGATCTCGATTAAATACGATTAAAAGGGCCCGAAAAATAATCGGAGTTATTAGGAGCGCACAATAGCAAGGAGGTTACCGGATCTCCACAGTAACTTCCTCGCCTAACGTGCGCTCCTGCTACTTGGGACGAATTTTTCCGGAATTTCGAGCGACGCGGGGACTAAATTCTCTCCCATTTCTCCACTTTACCGACTCCCGTATCTTCTTTCAATAACATTTATCACCTTTTATTAACTTTTTAAAAACATTTTGACAAGTTTATTTCTAGTATTCGTTAATTAAGTAAAGGAATATTATTAAATATTATTTTAAACTATCCAAATTTTCATAACAAAAGCTATACTAAACTTGAATTAGCACCTGTATCAAAATTCATCTACATTAGCACTTGAGGATTTATATGGATTGTTTGCAAAATAATAAACATTAAATAATAATAGTAATTTAGCAAGAATCATTAATTTTGTTTTATTTTGCTCAAGGATCAATATCTACCGAATTCCATTCGTGGGTTTCTTAATCTGGCAACCGCCATGATGCACACAACGCAACGTCTGCGCCGTCGTAGTCATCGTCATCGCACCAGGCGTCGTCCGTGTCCGTGCATGGCTGACGTAAACAAGCGACGTCGTCGTCGTTGTTGCTGCAAATTACACACATTCATCGCATCAGCAGCTCGGAACGCTCAGATGTTAATTAAAGGTAATATTAATTATAGCTAAGTTAAAATCTGGTTTAAATTTAGTTTTATATAAGCTTTGTACGTAAAGAGTTAAAAATATTAATAGACAATAAATTTATACAGCTCGTCTCAACAGGCAACATGTTTTCGAGATTAAATATTTAAAAT
Organism: Monomorium pharaonis; assembly: GCF_013373865.1. Lineage (NCBI taxonomy): Eukaryota > Metazoa > Arthropoda > Insecta > Hymenoptera > Formicidae > Monomorium > Monomorium pharaonis. The sequence goes on along the minus strand of NC_050474.1, from coordinate 2,818,451 downwards.
TGTTATCATCTGTTGAAATATTGCTGAAATTGATTCCAAATCATGAGTACCAATAGAGACCAGACTATGTCTTGTTCCTATATTTTGATGCAACTTATCTTGAAGATCAATAAATCTTTTGTAAGAATCTTGCGTCAAAGTAACGTCTCTCAAAATTGAAACAACCAAATGTCCTCTTATTTTTAAGAACTGAAACAATGAAATGAGATATAACTTTTTACATTAATCAAATTATTCAATGCTAATCAAGACGTAATTTTAAAAAGAATTACACCTACTTCTGAAGTCATAATCTTTTCCATTCCTTTGGTTTTATTGCCATATAATGTGAGATGAACATCCTGTTTAGAAAAAAGACGTTATATATAGGCATTCAGCCATAGGTGGAGGAACATTTAAAAAAGTGAAATTTAAAGAGTCCTGGCACATATCCTTTACGCAGTTCTTGTGTAATTTGCATTATGTGTTTTGCTTTTTATTACCAATTGCAGTTCTTTTGTATGTTCTACAAAAAGTAAATCAATAAGATATTTAAATACATTATCTTTAAATATATTTAAGAAATGAATTTTTTTATCTGAACTATAAATTGTATAATATTTACTTATTCAAAAATATAAGTAGTCCAGTACTTAGGCTCCAAGCACAACAGACAATATCTGTTGGCAGGCGTGTCAATCTTGTAGATAATTTCTTCGGACGCATCTATACCTTGGTCAAAACCCTATTCTTGCTATCATTTGCTTTTTCATTGTCTATTCATAGAAAAAAAAAACAAGTAATTATTGTACAGTTTAATGCAAGTATAATTATTCTTATTTTCTGTTAAGAGTGTTTCATATAATGCAAATATTTCATATAATGACTTTTTACTTCTATCACAGTAACATGCCATACTATGTACCTTCAAACAAACACACCCCTTCTCTATTCGCTTCATTGACACTCAGTCAGAACGTGATGTTTGTCTAATATGTAAAATGAGCATAAATCTTTTTTAGTCAATAGCGAGTTTTGTGCAAGTCCTTAAGTGTGAGGTATAAAATATATTTGGTTAATTTATGTATACCAAATCCCGTCTTAGCAATAACTCAAATAAATAAATTTTATTCTCTACAAGAGTCAACCTTATTGATATTACAATTTAGAATTTAATTAATAAAAAATATAATGTAAATTACAATATGTTTTACCCAATGTTTTGAAAAGCAAGTCACGTTTTATTGCAATAGTCATCATCTTTGTATCACGGCAATCCCAGCATGGGTAGATAAACTCTCAATATTTTATCGGTTTTCTTTTAACACGGAAATGTCAGGTTTCTCGTTGAATTACTTGAGGCACAATAAAATCCACTGATTAAAACTGTCAAGCCATCAAATATCACGTTAACCTCGAAATCACACAGTGTTCCCTCATTTTACAAATGTTTTACAAATAATGTCAATAAACGAGCAAGATAAAACTAAATTAATAATTCTTGCTAAATTATTATTTAGCTTACTATTATTATTTAATGTTTGTTATTATGCAAATAATCCGTATAAATCCTGAAGTGCTACTGTAGATAAATTTTGATCCGGGTGCTATTTCCAGTGTTGTATAGCTTTTGTTATTGAAATTAGAATAGTTTAAAATAATATTAAAAAATATTCCTTTACTTAATTAATACTTAATATTAAAAATAAACTTGTCAAAATGTTTAAAAAATAATTATAAAGAATAATAAAGGGTTTTAAAAGAAGATACGGGAGTCGGTAAAGTGGAAAATGGGAGAGAATTTAGTCCCCGCGTCGCTCGAAATTCCGGAAAAATTTGTCCCAAGTAGCAGGAGCGCACGTTAGGCGAGGAAGTTACTGGGGATCCGGTAACCTCCTTGCTTTCGTGCGCTCCTAATAACTCCGATTATTTTTCGGGCCCTTTTAATCGTATTTAATCGAGACCTAACGGATTTTCGGAGCTTCGGAGTTATTAGGAGCGCACAATAGCAAGGAAGTTACCGGATCCCCAGTAACTTCCTCGCCTAACGTGCGCTCCTGCTACTTGGGACGAATTTTTCTGGAATTTCGAGCGACGCGGGGACTAAATTCTCTCCCATTTCTCCACTTTACCGACTCCCGTATCTTCTTTCAAAAACATTTATTATCTTTTATTAACCTTTTTAAAACATTTTGACAAGTTTATTTCTAGTATTCGTTAATTAAGTAAAGGAATATTATTAAATATTATTTTTAACTATCCAAATTTCAATAACAAAAGCTATATATTAAACTTGAATTAGCATCTGTATCAAAATTCATCTACAGTAGCACTTGAGGATTTATATGGATTGTTTGCAAAATAATAAACATTAAATAATAGTAATTTAGCAAGAATCATTAATTTTGTTTTATCTTACTCAAGGACCAATATCTACGGAATTCCATCCTTGGGTTTGTTAACCTGGCAATCGCCATGATGCACACTAACGCAACGTCTGCGCCGTCGCAGTCGGCGGCAGTCGTCGCACCCGGCGTCGTCCGTGCGTGGGGGACTGATGTAAACAAGCGACGTCGTCGTCGCCGTTGCTGCTGCAAATCGCACACATTCGTCGCATCAGCAGCTCGGAACGCTCAGATGTTAATTGAAGGTAATATTAATTATAGCTAAGTCAAAATCTGGTTTAAATTTAGTTTTATATAAGCTTTGTACGTAAAGAGTTAAAAATATTAATAGACAATAAATTTATACAGCTCGTCTCAACAGGCAACATGTTTTCGAGATTAAATATTTAAAATTGTTATCATCTGTTGAAATATTGCTGAAATTATTATGATAGTAGTAAGAAAGATAATAATTGCTTTTTCTTTCAGTAATATGCCTTCTTACAAGTTGACTTACTTCCATCTCACAGCATTGGCTGAGCCAATTCGCTTCTTGTTGAATTATGCTGGGATTGAGTTTGTGGATGAACGTATCGATAAAAATGATTGGCTAAAACTTAAACCAAGTATGTAGATTAGATTAATGCTAATAATAATTCTATAAAACTTGTCATGGTTATTTAATCGGGTTCAAAATTGTTTCTGAAAAAATCTTGTTTACATCAGCCAAATTCAAATTTAGAACACTGAAAAGTAATTTTAGTTTTAATTTTAACTGTAATTATTAATTATCAAAAGATTTTTAATGATTATGTATAGATACAGTTGCTACATTTTATCACAATAACACATTTGTATGTAATAACAATCCAGATAGGTTCTCTACTGTAAATCTTATTCTAACAATATGTTGCATTCATGTGCTTAAAATCATTTTTCAGCTATGCCATTCGGCAAAGTACCTGTACTGGAAGTGGATGGAAAGAGAGTAAATCAGTCCGTAGCTATCTGCCGCTACTTGGCGAAGCAATGTGGTCTTGCTGGCAAGAATGATTGGGAAGCTCTGGAAATTGATTCAGCAGTTGATACCATTCAAGATTTAGTTGAGAGTTAGTAGATACTATTATATTTGCTCAATTATTTATTTGATCTTTATTTGTTGAAGGTAGAAATTAATTTTGAAATTAAATTTGAGTCATTGATAGTGTGAACAAATCTATCTGCAAATTCTATTTAGATGGTAAATTCTATTTTGGAACCTTTGTTTGCATTGTTTGCCATTTTGGTTATCTTTCTTTTATTATTTGTACTAATTGTCGTGGCTTTTTAGTTCTTTATCAGAATTCTGTGCGAGCTAAAAAACAGAAAGTTGAGATTGTCGACGAGATGGTGCAGTATTATTTGGAGCGTCTGGATGCTCAGGTAAAGAAGAACGATGGTTATTTTGTCGGTGGTGCTCTGACGTGGGCCGACTTTACTTTCGTCGGTCTTTTGGATTACGTGAATAATCTGGTTAAAGGAAATATTGTTGAAAAGTATGAGAACCTGAAACAACTTCAAAAGAAAGTTGAGGAGATACCGGCCATCAAAAGTTGGATTGAGAAACGTCCACTATCTCGATACGAAAATTATATGTGAAACTATGGATAATTTCGTAGAGTAATGTTTGACTTTTCGACAAAGTTTGTTTGATTTTAATAAAATGTTAATTTTTTTGTACATGTTTATATCTATGATAAATGCGTACAATCTAAAATTTTGCTAAAGGTCCAAATATCTTCCTGTTAAATACAATACCTGTTTATAGATATTTACACATTAATAAAAATGTTGTGAGATTACTTCTAATTATATTTTTGATTAACTTTGTATTTTTAATAAATCTGTACTAATTGCTACTTTTATTATCTTGTCAATGATTTTTTCGCTTTCGCAAATCCTTCCTCCCCTTCTTCTTTTCCCACATGTTAAATTTTGTATAATTTATACATTCTTGTACTTGTGCTATTTTTTATTCCTTTTATATAAAATTACTTTTGTATTTAAAATTATTAAATTAAAGCAAATATAATTTGTTACAAAACTGGAGTTCTGAAAAAATTTTCAGGTCTCGGAAGATTAACAATAATGATGTAATCTAGGATTTAGCCAAGAGATCGTACATTTATCTAGATTGAAAATTTTCCTTTAAAGTACTATATTGATATAGAAGGGGCGTGTGTGATGAATAAAATAAGTGCTGAGTAATTAATTTGATTGCTAAACGTAGATAATGCATTATCAGCTTTTATACACAGATAGCATTGAAGATGCTTCAGTGATGTGGCATTTGCGATTGCTAGGTCATTATATTACCACAGAGTGTAATTGTAATGCAAGGTCACACAAATTAGTTGCAATCGAGGGGGATCTATGACTATTCATTGGAGTAACTGGAAACGTAAAAGTTTTCTATGCAGCAGTAACGCTCACTTGGATACACTTGTTTTTCTAAACAAAAATGTTAACGTTAAAAGATAATAAAAGTCTTCACATAAATAATAATTGATTAATTAAAAAAAACATTTTAAAAATATTGAAAGGCTTAATAACTCGAATTAAAAAAAGAATTAAATTAATAAATTCTTTGTATATTTCTTTTATTACTTTTTTTATTAATATTAAAATTAACTTTTTAATTTTATAATTTTCTTAATATTAAAATTGCTACTGTTTTTTTATTGATGTTCTATTATATTAAAGATTGTTAACTTTTCTTATTATTAGTCATATTTTTCTTTCGACTTTTTGTACAGATAAAACTTGCCAGTCATTAAAAAAAAAAAACAAATTATTAATTGCTATTAATAGTGCATAGAATTATCATGAAACAGTTTACGTAATAATGTGTAATAGATGTTGCAGATAATGTCAGTACTGAACAGTTTTATTTATAATCCAATAAATTCTGATAACAGAACAATTAATTTTAATAAAAAAACAGTTGCAATTTTAATACAGCAAATATTTATAAAAAATATATAGTTACTATACAAGTATTTATAAAAATATATAGTAAAATATTGCATAATTTTTTAATTATTAATCGCATGTCTTTAAATATTTTAGAAAACTTATTTATTTAAAAATATTTATACTATTATATATATATATGTATAAATTGCTCTCAATCTTTATAATTTTATGGGTAATGTATAATTTGTTGTCTATAATTCTATATATTCATTAATTCTATATGTTATGGTATAAAATTATCTTGCTCTTTCATCGATGCATGAAATCAATGTCTATGATATGAGCTATGTAATCGCAATAATAATTAATCGTTTTTTGATTGTTTATAATTGTTAAATAAAAAGCTAAGATAAAAAAATTTCTATTACATTTCTGTATTCAACGCGAAAGAAATACGCAATAAAATATTAAATGTGAGAAAAATTATATTTATTATTTATGTAATACCTAGACCTTGATATAATTTTCTGCGTTTTTACTGTTTCTGATGATTAGCATCTCAATGTCATTAGAGAATAAGCTATAGGTATTCCTTTCTCCATTAGTGTTTATGCAACCTTCATAAGTCTGGTCTCTCAGATATAACTTTGTATGTGTATGTATGAAGCTGATATTCCTCTATAACTCTTTCTGATAAAACGATGTATGTCCGCAAGCACTGGATATTCAGTATCGTTCCAACGAAGTGCTCAGTCATTCTCGATTCGCTAACAGCTTCACAGCGGTCACACCGTCTTCTATTTTTACAAGAGATCAGAGATTTACTATTACGAGGTAATAAGGAATTTTATCTTTTTTATTTTACAATTTTACAATTTGTTTCTAGAATAACTAAATAAAATGCATACGTATAAATTAATATTCTTGAAAATTATTTATTTTTAAATAAATTCAAAAGAGTAGCTGTCATAAGGATACTGATTAATTATGTAATCAAATTCCAAACACTTGATTTGATTATATTTTTTATTAATTTTTACTGTTAATAATCAATAAAATTGTTTAATAAAAACTTAAAAATAAAGATTAAAATTAGTATTGTTATATTTATTGCAAGTATTTTTAAATAACACTATTTATATTAATTTATAAACATTTATATGAAGAATATATATTTATATATAAGAATATATTACGTTTTTACTATTATTAATATCTTCATGTTTAGAATTTTCTAACTAGTCACGCGATAAAAACTAGTCACATATATAAGTATACATGTGATTAGTTTTTATCGTGGTGACTATAAAGTGTGACTATCGCGAATACTATAAATGTTATTTTACATATTTATTTTTATATCTGTATAATTTTCAGAACATGCCGACGTATAAGCTAATATATTTCAATGTTACCGGCCTTGGGGAATCAATTAGGTACATGTTAAATCATCTTGGCGTTAAATTTGAGGATGTTAGACTCAACTTCGATGATTGGCCGAAATATAAACCAAGTATGTTTTTTTTTTCAAATTACGAAACTGTCATAATTTCAAATGTCTTTCCACCTGATTTAATTTAATTCGAATTATAAATTTTATTATTTTGTTATCTTCATGGTTGTATTCGTCAAGTTTTATTGTTTTATGATTATTTAGTAATTCGTGATTCTATTGTTAACACGATAGAACGGATATTATTTCGCAGTAATCTAATAGCATTTTTATAAATTGAAGACATGCCCATGGGACAAATACCAGTTTTGGAGATTGATGGGAAGCAATATCATCAGTCTAGAGCCATTGGTCGGTACATCGCCAAGAAGGGCAATTTATATGGCTCTGACGAACTCGAAGCCATGGAGATCGATGCCACTGTTGATTCAATGGACGACATAAGACAAGGTAAGAATACCGGTGATGAGCAAACGCGAGAGAATGATAGGTCGTTAAATTACATAATCACTAAAACATGTTTGTGACTTCTTGATACTTCCTCGCGGGATTAGCGAATATGACGTATACACGTTGCACACATGCAAGTCGAGAGATTTAATATTACTGTTGCAAGGTGTTATGCATGAACTAACAGTTATTTCAAGTTAACGAGCTTTATTGTTTTCTGAATGATTATCGCGTGTCTTATTATCGCTTTTCTCAAGGCGTTTCATGAAGATCTCAATTTCTGTGTGATGCAAAAGAAGTATATTTATTTTTGCAGCTCTGTCTCTTTATTATTGGGAACAGGATCCAGCCTCCAAAGAAAAACTCAAGGAAACTGCTTTCAAAAAATTGCCTTTCTATCTCGACAAGTTCGAGAATCAAGTCAAGAAGAATGGCGGACACTTTGTCGGTGGCAAGGTAATTATTTTCGCGTGTCAAGCTGTTGCTTCTTGCCTTGTTACTTTTGTCGTTGAGACTATAATACATTTTTGTTGTTTTAGCTCTCTTGGGCAGATTTCTTGTGGGCTGGATATTGTGATTATCTGAGTTCTATCGTGGCCGGAGATCCGAACAAGGATCATCCTGAAATGAAGAAGTTAATGGAGAAAGTTCGCGCTTTACCCAATGTTAAAGCCTACCTCGAGAAACGACCCAAGACGCAATTGTAAATAAAACGACTTATAATTTTGTACTCTTTCTTTCATTTGCTATGCATTGATATTAGGTAATTAGTCTCCCTTGTTTTGTATTGTAAAAGAGAAGCTTGCTAATGTGTCATTTTTAAACAGCTTTAATTAGTTTCTTCACAATCTACCTAACAATCATGATTATTACGCAACAAGTAGAAGCTAATATTCTGAACTAAATTTAACAATAAATCTTTCCAGTATAATATAAACTAATATTATTACGTAACAAATACAGAAAGGAAATAAAATGTTTTTTATTCATTAAAAGTGTGTGTATCTCGCTTTCCCTAATTTCTTCTTATCTGCTTGAAAACTGTTTGCATATAGTTACGTAACCCACACACACAACGCACGTTTGAGACACAAATGTAAATAAGATATTTTTTAAACACATTGTTTAGAGATGTCTTTAAGATATTTTACGTTCTAATTTTGAACGTCTTACACACACACACACACACACACACAATTTAAATTTTTTCTGTATTTAAATATCGATTTATAAAATTTATTTTATGATCTTCTTTTATATTGTTTCCTTTATTTAATTATATTTCTAGAAATATTCTTGTATAGAATAGATATTGTTTTAACAACCATTTAATAATACACATAATCATGATTTGTTTGTACAAGTTGTAAACATGTCTATGAGATAATTGTCGATTCTGGAGATAGATGATATGATATATAACTTTAACTCAAGGCTGCTTTATCGCTAAAAAGAATAATTTATATGGCTCCAACAAATTCGAAGCTATAGAGATTGATGTCACAGTTGATTCAATTGAGGATGTAAGATAGAGTAAAAATATAAGTGGGGGAGAAGGATTGGCTGGTAATAATATAATATAATAAAATTGAAAACAGAATTTTCTAATATCTCCCTGATAGATAGTTGGCGGAGATCTAATTAATCAGTATGATGCACATTGCGCATAAGAGATTTTATGTCACTATATATTACAAGATACTATGTTGTCAACGAGCGGAAGCTATTTAGAGTCAACAATCCGTGCACTTCCTAAACGATTGTCGCTCGCTGTATTGCTAGCATTCTTCTCTCGACATACAATGAGGATAATTCTTTGCGATGTCTCTGTGCAACGTAAAAGCTTCGATTCAGTTTTATTTTTGTTATTTTACCTGTCTACTACTGGGAATAAGAGTCCACTTTCAAAGGGAAAAGAGTTTATCAAAAATTGTCCTTTTATCTCGACAAGTTTGAAGCTCAAGTAAAAAACAACGGAATTCTCCGTTAATAGCAAATTATGATTCGATTAATTCCGAAATTATCTTTGTAAAAGTCCAAAAATATATTTTTGTCATCCTTTTTAAAATAATTTGCTTTTTTATTATTTTCTTCTAATAGAAATAGAAATATCTGAAATAATTTACAAAAAATAAAGACATTTTGTATAATTTTTTTTTAATAATAAAGTTTGATAACATGTATTTATTATTTTAAAAACATTATTCTAAAAGATTCTAAATAAGAGATTCTTACATTTTTATTTAGCAAATTATATACACATATATTGTACAGCTGTCATTTATACATTTATTATTCAGGTGTTTATTGCCTGCAAAATAAAGCCAAAGACAGTTAACTATTATCATGATAATATACGTATAAAAAATAAATGCTGAAATTAATTGTAAGTTGCATATATATCGACGATATCAATAAGTATTATAACCACGTTTTTGAATGTTTTTAAATAAACAGATAGATATTTTTTAATTTACGTTTCAATGCAGTTTTATTAATGTATGCCTAAATAAAATATTCAAACTTTAATTATATAATTTTATATTTAAAATTGTTTAATGTTTTTTATTGTAAATAATGAACAAGCCAGCTTCTGTCAAAAGAAAATTATTATATTGTTTTTTAAATAAAATTACATAGTTTCGGAGTCGTACTTTTTTTTTTTTTGATAATGTCGAAATAATTTAAAAGTTGGCACTTTCCCAACGTCGCACAAGATAATAAAAATAAATAAGGTACACAGGCCTTATGTTCTACAAGTCTTTGATCGCAATTAATGTTAAAACCGTCATGCAATCTGTTTTTATCACAAAATATGTAAATATCCACGACAGGGAACAAGAAGCTTACTTGTGCAATGACATGCCGGTCTTAATAGAACGTCTCCTTTAATTACACATAACGTTATTTTATCAACGACAATGTTACAATAATCATTATTATAATGTTCACCATACATTCTTAGGAACGCTGAAACTGCATCTACAAATTCCCTCCGCGTTTGCGGAGAAGACTAGCGTTATTAACAGCCATGCTGTGGATAGGGAAACATTACGTTCACACACATGCATGCTTTAAATATCAAACATTCACGCGTGCCCTACATCCTGTGTTCGTGTTATAAGTTCCGGCTTAGCTCTTCGTGCAAAAAAACACGCGTAAGCGCGATTCTCCCAAAGCACAGGTAATAATTTCAGTTAATTTTTCCATTTCTTCTTGCGGCAATTCTTTGCAAAACTCTTCAATCACCTTCGATATATTTCCCACGCCAATTCATGTCGATGATGCAACTGTATCACTAGTCATGTTGCAACAAGATTTCGACTTTCGAAAAGACTCTCGGATTAGATATTTGTACAAATTTTTAGACAACCATATAACCGAAGAGTTTTGATTTGTGTTTGACATTTAATTCGAGAGACGGCGTTCTCTTGGGTTGAACGGATGTCAGGTGACAAGTTCGAAGTTTAACTCGCCCATGTAACGCGCCAGTTCCGATCCAGTAAACTCAGTCTCGTCGAGGTCCTGAAGACTAGAGTTGCTAATCGTATTGGCGCTCTCGATGCTCGGATGACTCTCAAATCGTGGTGGGATTGTAATAACATTGTCCGGTTTCGATTTCGCCACTTTCGTCGGGTTGTTCGATAAATTCTTTCGATGCTGCGCGAAGAATCCTTTCGTGCCGAGACCCAGTCTCTCCGTGAAGATTCCTGCTAAAAAATATCAAAATGTAAATATCTTTCCTATTTTGTTGGATTCTATGAATAAGAGAGTTGATGTGAGAAACCTTAGCAAAAGGCGAAACAAAAGTGTCTTTCTTTTTTGCGCATTTACATTTTTTAAAAACATAATTTCTTGCTTCTTATGTGCGTGGATGGGTGCGTGTGTGCGTGTCTATCTTCAAGAGAACCTTCCCATTAATTTAAATTCAATTCTACAAATTAAAAAAAAAAAATCACGCCGTTGATTTAGCCATTATTGATTGAGGGAGCAGTTTATGAATTAATTAATGTCGCGGAAACACAGGCGCAAACAGACGTTACCTAAAGTGACAGCCTTCGGTGACCTGTGAATCCTCAGTAGACATTCGTTTGCGTTGTTGTTACCTTCGTTGTTTAGGCCCTGTTTGCTTAACGATGTCATCGTGGTAAGCTGGCTACAGTCAGAGTCCCTGGACACTCTTCTGGTATAATTTCGACAATCCATGGTTTCTTTGATCGTAGGTCGCCCCTCTCGTTCGTTCTGCAGTTTCGCGAGTCCATTCGGCTCGCAGAAATTTGCGTTAGCCAGAGCAATATGCGTTAATCGTTGCTGTTCGTCGCTGACGGATATCGAGGGTGAGTGCTGGACGTCGTCGAATCGATGCCTCATCGATCGGTGATACCGCGACAGACTACTGTAAGTCGGCTGTCGACGGTTACCCTTGCGAGACGAGAACTTTCTGATGCAATATTTGGGCAGCATCGACTGAAAGGAAATTAAGATAAAGTAAAATTATGTTGCTTTTGATTTTTGCAATTTTGATCGTAGCTAATGCCTTATCGATAATGTTCGAAAAAAAGGAAATTTATAGCTAACAGAATTAAAGCAAAAAGACATTATCTGCACATATTTAAATATGGAATTTAAATATGGAAAAGTTCGAAAAAATATTGGCAACGTAATTATATTTAACTATACTATAGATGAACAAATAGTTTTTAATTGAATGCTACGGAAAATTAATTTTTCTATTTTTCTTGCAAGTATATACAAGCGATTGATTATCGACCAGTTCATGTGGGAATTGCCAGTGGAAAATGAAGCGATTAAATCCGATTCTCCGGCACGACTCACCTTGAAAGCCTCTCTGAACTTGTTAGACATGATATTGTAGAGAAGCGGATTCACCGTGGCGGACAAATAGTAGAACACTCCCGATACGTAGGTGAGCGTGGTGTAGACTATGACCATGGTATCTTCCGACCCGGAACTGTTCTCACCGTATACAGCCAGCAACCTCTGAGCGTGAAATGGCGCCCAGCAAATAAAAAAGGCTACCACCACCGCGACTGCAAAGACAATAATGATGCCCTGAGTCGGAGAGTGGAATAAATCAAATTTATTGATCTCTCATGAGTGAGATATAGGATATAAAGCGAAATAATTTTTATGAGATGAAATTATAACGTTTGTAATAATTAAGAACATCTTAGAAACACCTCTTCCCTTTCAGACGCCGAGACGTATGCGATTCATTACTGTCGGTTTTAAAATTGTAGGTAATTTCTTAGAATAGGGAATCAAACTATTTTCCAGGGATAAAGTGCGAACAGATCCGCTTCGGTTTATAATTCCTGCGAGTGTATCGAGAATACAAGGAGTAATGCAAAGTCATCGCGGAGACCATTTGCCTTCATTTAGCGCTACTTCAGGTCACCTTTCGCGATTTCATTAACTGCGTATCAAGAAAATGAACTTTTATTATACTATCCACTGCGGTGGAACATTGCAGTCTTCGAGAGACAATTAACCTTTAGAGATTGGAAAAATCAAAGAATTGACTCTAGATTGGCTTTAGCTTTCTTTTATCACATTTTAGTATCCTTATACAGATATTAAGCTAAAAATTTAAAAATCGTATAAGATTTTCTCAGTTTCAAAAGATTAAAGTAAAGAGATTTTTGTGTAGAACATGTCAGATAGAGCGGGAGATACATTTTATTAAGCGAAGTGGCTAATGAAATTTGGAAAATGCGATCTTCACGAATGATAACATGAAAAGCGATTTACTTTTACTGAGCCGGATCCAAGGTTTCCTCGCAATGAGAGATCGTAGGTGTAAATATAAGATATCAAATATATATAAGATCTTATAAGATATACGGTATAAACAAGATGCTTTCGCTGTCGCAAATTTTTTGTATTAAACTGAATTTGGCAAGGAGCAGTAAAAAAGAGCAGACCTTTATTCATGCGTCGTTGGATGGATATTAAAAGATGAGGGATGTGACTGTCTGAAAAAGTGAATGAATTATGGGGTAAATAATATTTTTACATAATATAACACAAATTTTTACATAACAATGGAAAAGCTAAAAAAGATCTGAGAAAATATTTGCGTACTTTCGACACAGACGCATAAAATAATTTCAATGCAAACATGTAAGAACTATTTAATCTCTGAGAAATATCAAACTTTTGCTAATTTACATAATTATTTTAAATTAATTAATTTTGAGAAAATTTAGCATTCGACAAAAAATCGGATTTTCTTTTTTCTATAAAACAATTGTAATTAACATTTTAACTGCGAGGAAAAATTAGAGGTAAAAAATTCAAAGATAAATAATTGAAGATCATTAAGAACTAGTTCTAATTAGTTCTAATTAACAAATTTGGCTTTATTTTAAATTAAGCTAGAAAAGAATGAAAACAGAACGTTAAGAATTATTTGTTTCATTAGTGTTTATCATGCATTTAAAAAAATATTATGTATAGAATATTTTATTTGGAAATTTTTTAACTTTGAAAACTTTATAACAAATCTTTCAACTTTTAATAAAACTTTCGGAGAAGCGTTTCGTAATTCTGGAAAAATTCATGATAACTAACCCTTCACAATTTGTGAGGTATTGCGACCGTAAATTCGCATTTCTGGTTGACGGGGAATCGAAAACACAAATGAATCATCGATGCGTTAATTCGAAACATCGTTCCATCACAGTTTTACGCAATGACGGAAAACGTTCTATGGCACGAAAATGCGAAGGGATGTGAGTTATTTTCTCTTTTTTTTTTTGTAGGTAGAAAGTCGATTTTATTACCACATGTGTTGTCGACAAACGAGATTCGCCCACACGCTCGACATTTTTATTTCGATTATCGCTTCGACCGAGGCATCTAACCATCGCGAACGAAGATAAGAGATCCCGCTGCGATCATAAATTCACCGTGTGAAAATCGCATCGGGACAATTTTTCTTATTTTCAGATTCACGGGTTTGGTCGACATCATTGATTCGTGAATTTAACAACAATGGTACTATACAACGGAAATATGTCAGTGTGACAACTTTATTAAATATCTTTTATTGCTGTTCATGTTCAATTTAATCAAAATGGAAATGTGTCAGTGTGACATCTTTTATTACTTTTCACGTCAATTTAATATATTTTTGTGAATGTTCCACACATTTGGTATATACAAGTTTAACCACGTGCTCAACTTAATCATGGAAAATCATAATGAAAAAGTGACGGGTATAGTCATTATGATTTGTGAATGCTTATTCTTATTTGATTAATAAATGAATTTCTTTTTATTTTATTGTGCACGCGCGCAGATCTTAAAGTATTCCTCTTCAAATGTATGTACATGCGCGTCTTTATCAAATTTATTAAATGTAATTAAAAGTTTGTTATATGCTGATATATATCAGCATATAACAAACTTTTAATTACATTTCTTAGTATCAGAAACATCTCAAGATTCCGAAGATTCGAGACAAACATTAATACTTCCTACAATTTATGGAAACAAACATTTTCGACGTTCTCTCAGACGTTCCGCTTCGTATTTAATGGACCGTTTGATAAGACCGAGGATTTCATTACGAAGATAACCACGACATATCCCGAATAATTTTTCGAAACTAATCAAACGTATTTTTTTCCATTTTCATCGTCGTAGAACGTAGATCTTCGACTTCAAGTGGCACGGAAGAAAGAAAAACATAGGCGCGCGTGTAGAAAGCAAACTTTCCTTTCCTTCGGAGAACACGCATTATCCCTACGATGATGAGAGGGTAAATGAAGGGAGAAGCCTCCTCTCGCGTGCCAAAAAGAGAGATGAGGCAATTTGGCGGAATGCGTTCGACGGTAACGTTTCTGCTACAGCCAGATTGATAAATCGATATGAATAGCGAATGAGACGGCAAATAAACGATCATTACCTCGATAACGCTTCGCGATATCCAGAAATCGGAAGTACGAGCGGAAACGTCGTTTAGGTATTTTTAGTCGGCACGTGAACGGTAAGCTTCATTGCCATCGAGATCATCGAGATAACGTAACGATAGTTTATTAAAGGATAAGATGTGCGCGGAATCCCGGAGCGCTATAGAATTCTTATACACCGAGAGAATCATAAGAATGTGATAACTCTGATTTCGAGGTCGACGGCGTATTTTTCCGACGTATTTTTTCTTTATTAAGCTCGAGATAGCTTGGCGTGGTTCACGTGTTTCGATAAGACGAGCCTAAATAAAGCTTCTCGCCGCGTGAGAGATTTGTGTTATCCGCAGTGTTATGCTGCTATTTCCGACGGTATATTTGAACGATCCTCTTGCATAAGAGTCAGACTTACATAAGAACGAGGAATTTCACTAACAGTTTCACGCAAACAATTGTTCGACCTCCTCAGGCACGTGACAGCTTGTAAATTTTTCATTGACGCGGTGCATCATCGCATCTGTGTATCATGTGTGAGGTACGGAGATTTCGGAACAATTTCTTCATTCATGGCTTAAGAAGTAAAGATGCGATAGACGTTCTGTCTAATCTCTAAATGTTTGGCGTATCGTGCGCTTACGCCAGCGTTAAATTGCAACCAGGAAGGCCTGCAAACTGCTATAATAATTCAAAGTAAATTTGGATGCAACCGGCGATCACGTGAAAGATTCGATACTTTGGGGGATTACTCGATTCTTGCGTAAGCCGATTGGTCAGAAAATAGACTGGAATCGTTCTAGTTAAAGCATGCAAAGGTACACAACCAGTCGTTCACCAAAATGCATCTGATGATGTATATGTGCGTAAGCTTATGTTTACGTTAACTCCGCTGTTCCGAATTTTCTGCTATAATCGTTTGGGTCAATGTCAAGATCGGTCAAAAAGTTCTAAAAAATAAAAACAATTTTTATTGAAAAGAGAAAAAATTATCAAAAATCAAAGAAGAAAGTTTTAAAATAAAATGTATTTTATGCCAAATAGATTCGAAACAGCAGAGTTAAAAACTCTAATACATGCAGAACACGTGATAAAAGTAAGCATAATAAATTTTAATAAACTTTTAAAGTTTTTAAAGAATTTTTTTATCTAAATGTAGGTCTGTTATAAAAGTGGGATATTTTAAATTGGCACTTTTTTGTCGCACGTTTATAAGAAGTGAATTAATTCATTAAAATTAATAATTGGCTTCTGTCTTTACATTTTTGTCATCAATATACTTTTTTCCTTACGTCGCTCAAATTTATCTCTAGATTCCCAACGATCTTGAGAGGACAAAGTTGGAAAGAAATTCAATAAAGAGAACTGGACCTTAATTTCGTCGGGCCTCGACTTGTTGATGCGACCGAGAATAAAATTGTCGCCACCATGTGACACCGTGAATGATTACAAGAGTGACGAAAAGAGCAGGTCGTTTATCAATGGCTATTAGAGCGCGAGCAGAATAATTCACCGGGTTTTTCGACGCAAGCCCCCGAACCCAAGGCCGCTCTTAGCGAGGTAGGGAAGATAAGGGGATAACCCAGAGAAATGTCAATAACGGACCGTGTCTTATACACCCTCATATTTCAAATTTCATCGCTATGTCGGGTCGTCCGCAGGATGCCGATTTGATTTCTTTTTCTTTTTTGCGCCTACTTATAATTTGCTAGATATATAATTTTTTACGAGAGAAATAACAAGGGCAAACGTTCAAATCAAATTATGGATTAATACATGTCATCTAATTGGAAATTACGTATAAATTCGCTTTAAATAAAGCCAGAAAAGTTTTAAGATCGAGAAATTGATCTCTTTCATTCAAGAATGTTTTTGTAATGTTAGGATTCAATTTCAATTTTGCTGGGAAGAAACTTATAAAATTTGAAGAAAAAAGTTTACCTACATTATATAAATCTCGAGAGATCTCACACACAACAACACGACGTAGGAATGTGAGATTTAACCCTGACACCTCGAAACGCACAAACACTCTTGTTATTCGTTTGACGTTGCGATATTTGCTCTATTATCCGGCTAATGTACGTGTCCGACCTGATAATCGTGAAAATATACGGGCATAGTGTAATCGAGTCCGAAACCACTCGGTTGATTCATCGAAACGTGGACACGATCGACTATTTCCAAGGTTTTATCGCGTTCGGTGATCTCGTTGATTGTCTTGCCGAAGGAAATAGTTCAACCTCGAGAGACTTGTCAATGACTTCCTCCAACAACGAATGAGTTCGTCGATCTTATTCGCATCACGAACGAACCGTGGTATTGTAAGAGAGTTTGTCGTGCAAAGATATATTACGTGTTCGAGGGCAACTCGAAAACAGTATAGAAATTTGCTTTTATTATTCAAGACATTCCGGAGGCAATTCTTTAGTAAATTATCCACGATAGAGATGTAAAATTATTTCAATTTAAAACAAAATTAGAGATACAGTTAAAATATTTATTTAAAGATAACTTTTCACATTTTTTATTAATTTAAGTAAAATTTAGAAAACTTATGCGAAGGTTATTTACATACTTGACGAAGGTTATTTACATACTTGGAGTAAAACATATTTTTAAAAGATATGCTTTTATATATATTTATGTTTCTTTAAATTTCTTTGCGAAGGTAAGACATGACTACGCAAAATTCAAAAGTGAGAAAGGAATTTAGAAATTAATAAAAATAAATTTACAATTTAAATTCAATGCTTAGAAGTCAAATAAACCAAAATTTATAAGGCGACCAGAGTAAATGCCATATGAATAAAGTCTCATCATTATGAACGGCATCGATGTCGCGGCGAGAAGAAGTTTATGCGAAGTCGTAAAAAGTCTATCAAATGTTCGCAATACTCTCCTTTCCTCTAGTAAAAATCGGTATTTTTCGATATTTGTGCGTCTCGATGACGGGCCAATATCATAGATTGCCGTTTTGAAAAAAAAAAATTCGTAAGGCTAAGGCATGTTGCGCGATGTGACAGATTGCGTCCCGTCAGAATCGATCGTGCGGAAATAACCGTTTCCTCTCAATCGTTTTTTTCTCTTTTGATAGAACGGCGCTTATCCGTTTAATTTTCATACTCTATTCGAAAATTGACACGGCGATGTTTAGTTTCGCGTCGAGTTTAATTGCGATTAATGGAATTAACAGCGCCGTAATTTTCTTTAATTTCATTCCTACGACTTTTATTTGACGTGTTCAACTGGACCTTCGCGCGAAATTACACGTAATTCGACCTCGCCATGATCTTGTTTGATACCGTATCGTGCTATGGTGTTTTAAAAGACGCAGGAGCTACCGTTTAGACGTTTATAACGAGGCAAGTTAATTAAATAACTCGTAGTGTGATTCTTATCATGAGCGTAGTAATTGCCCGTATAGTTTTCATATCGCGGAAATTCCCAAAGTGGAAAGCATACGATATTTACACAGATTCATATTAGACAAGCGGGAACTTTAAAGTGTCCCTCTCTCGCCGCACGGTTGCGTGCTAGCGCGAAATTACTTGCATATTATCAAAGCACGGCAAGGCGCTTGCGGCATTATCTCAGTTATCTACGGTCTTTTGAGCAAAGTTCTAATAATTAAGCACGGATTTGAATATTTCACGAGGCTGTTACAGGAATGTCTGACTAAGCACTTGTAATACATCAATCCGCTTCGGGCGGCCTAAGCCTATTTGAACTTTTCGTGAGAAGAGAGCATCAGGCGTTTTAATACGTTTAGTTATTTGCACGTGGAACTATCCAAACTTGTTAACTTTGAACTTGCTAGAATATACGTCACATTTGTACTGCCAATTAGTATCATTAATAATAATGTAACTAATGATGCTAATAACTAATTAACTGTTCGATGTCATTACTGCTATAACACTTGTTAAGTTATATTGTTGTATGTTGTATTTCTTTAAAAATATCACAAATACTACATGTAAATTGAATAAACACATTTTAACAATAAATTTTTAAGGTTTAAAATTTTCTTTGAATAATGTTCTTTAAGTATTAATTTTAATTTTCAAATTAAAATTTCGTTAAAACTTACTTAAAATTAATTGAAGATTATGATTTTATTATTTGTTTGATCTCCCGTAAAGGATCTATTGTTACACAGTTTGATCTACTTAGTATGAGATGCTCTGCAAATTGCGCTTCGAAGTATTCTTCGCGATGGGACAATAAAATTGCAAATTTTTCCTAGAATTACGTTTTATTGGGTCATCGATCTTTGTTCGGCGAATTGATAGATCTCGATAAAAGTCTTTAATGGTTTCGTGAGTACTTGACTCGGAATTAAAATAGATCCCATTTCAATCATATCAAATTGCTAAGGACGTTCGTAAGTATACAAATTTCTGACGATCAAAGCGACCGCGTCGCTTACCGAGCATGCGAATAACGTTTCTCTGAGCGTTCGTCTTTCCTCTGCTGCTGTCCATGTGATTCAACACACCGGGAGCGTGATGCCTCTTACTGACGGTGGTCAGCAGGGTCGAGCGTCGCAGCTTGATGGCGATCAACACGTACAGCACGGTGATAATTGTCATCGGCAGCACGAAGAACAGGATAGTTGAGATCTCGAAGGCGTGCTCGATTAGGGTCCACCGACGTGAGCACCTAGCGCTGTCCATGATGACGGTGCCGTTGTAGTCGGAGTAGATGATGCCGAATTGGATGGCCTGTGGTACGGCGAGGCAGAGGGCCAGCAGCCAAATCGCCATCACGAACTTTACCGCCCGGGACAGTTTCGACATTGTGTGCGAGATAAACGGGTGGCAGATCGCCACGTATCTGCGGAGAAGAATTAAACGGCGAGATATGAAAAAAGGTAAACGTTATTTTCGATTTCTCAAGTGACTGAAACCCGTCGACGGCTTTCTACTTTGCGCTTGTCCAGATAATCGATTTCGGACGCAGTCCGAAATCCCGATTAGGATGGACACTGGCGCGAGCTCTCCTTTGAAATTTTATTTTATCGATCTTCACAGACTGGATTGAAATACATTATCGCGCGCGATGACGAAAGAAGAAAAAGAAAAACAAACACGGCACTTGGGATCGATAGATAAAAGCCAAATGATTGACAGGACACCGACGTGGGATCGACGAGCGTCGTACATTCATCACATTCTATCAGTCGGGGTTTGATATACGGGCGATATAATACTTTTGAACTCACCTCTCTATGGTGAAGGCCGTGATGGTCAGAACGGTGGCGTTGGTCGAGGTCTCCGAGGCGAAGCTCTGGATAATGCAGAACGCCTCGCCGAATATGTACGGGAAGTTCGACCATATGTAATACATCTCCGGCGGCAGCCCGAACACGAGTAGAAGCAGGTCGGACACCGCGAGGCTGAAGAGGTAGTAATTGGTGGCGGTGTGCATGGACTTGTTGCGCGCGATTACCACGCATGTGGAGATGTTGCCGATCACCCCGGTGAAGAAGATCACGGCGTAGATCACCGTGATCGGCAGCACGATGTACAGGGGATCCCGGCGGATCGACGCGGGATCTTCTTCGTCTTTCAAGAAGGGGACGATCATGTTCGTGTAATTTTCGTATCGCGGATTCGCAGCGTGAACGACGCCGTCGACCGTGGAACGAAACCCCTGTATATTGCTGTCCTTCGGGAGCCTCCAGGAATCCTGAAGCACTCCGGTGATGTTTGCTGCCGTACCCGAAATCATTCTACTTTTTTTTTGTAATTGTTTTCCGAGTGGTAAGTAAAAGAGTAACAATCGACTTCGCGACCGAATTTCAAATCGAATGAACAAATATCTGCGCTTTGCGAATATCTCTTCTATTTGTATTTTTGCTATTAAATTCGCCTTGAGATCATCGCAGCAGCTGTCGCGCGATGATTTATTTTGCGAAACGCAGCGTCTTCTTCGGATAGAATTGACGTTCGAGAACCCGTGAGAAGATCCGTTATTGAAATCCCGGGTTATGATCGACGTTGTCGGCGGATTTCAATCTACATCTTGCCGGAAGCGTCAACGAGTCGAACGGTTTTTCTCGCGAGAAGATCCCTCCGGTTGCTTGCTCTCGCGTTGCTATCTGAAATTACGAGTTTCACAACTAATTTTCTCGAGACGTTCGAAGAGACGTTTGATGGAACAAACATCGAGCAGCGCGATTGCATTCGCTCAATTAAATTTAACATGCGAGATTATCGCGTTCTCAATCTTCCGCGTATATGTCGTAATGATGTGTTATGGATGGCACTACGGCTGGCATTACGGACAGCGGCTTCCATCACCCGCCGATTAACGAGACGACATTCCCTGCATCCTCCCCTGCGGTTCGATTAATTTCGGTCAATTTGCGCGAGAATTGAAGGGCCGTCTGTAAATTCCTCAATTAGACCAACCGTACCGTATTGTTCACTCCACGATTCATCTGCGATCGATTTAAACTTTAGCTTTTTTTTTTTTGTTAGCGCGCTTAACGTGCTTTTCCTCGTCGTTTGATATAATAAACTGGTTGTCTCGCGGATTCGCAATAGCTTTATTTCGTGGAAGATCAGGCACGATCAATTATCCGTGTCCGTTACGTCAATTATACAATGTATCCGCTAATATAGCTGCTATGACGCGACGAATTTGCGTGACGTTGCTCTATGCGTGCTATAATAACTTCATTCATTACGTTGGTGGTGGATCTGCTTCATTTTCCATGAACACGCTGACTTTCACAATGGTATCATTAGCGCGTGGAATTATTCACGAAATCCCTCACTAATGAGCGGTAGATGTCTAAAAAGATCTCTAATAGTATGTGATATGATTTTCAGCCGTGTATAATATCCCTGTTTGTTAACAAATATCCGCTTTCCACATTGTCACTGTTGTATTAACTGTTCTGACAAGGGTATCGTCTTTCGAATATATGTATTACGCTGACCTTAACGCATCGCCTTTAACCATGGTCCATTTTTCAAGCATTATATATAAACCGCCCATTTGGTTTTCGGAATATCACATTTCCCTAAGTACGACAAATCGCTAGAGAAATACGATAATCCTGTTTGTCGATATAAAATCCCGTATTAAGCAAAATTAATACGACACACATATATAAATTATAAAGTTATTTTGATTATTTAAATACTTTTAATATTAAATTAAATTATGATATACTTTTATCTTATAATCTACGTACACAATATATAAAGTAATTTTCGAAAATGTATCGATCATATTTTTGATAGCAATAATAATATTCTCATTAATTACTTTTTTTGGCACTGATCATATTCTAAATAATTGTACACGATTAAAATATTCTACACAAATATATTGTACACAAAAAAATTGCACGTGGAAAAACTATGCACAAGAATTATCCTTGAATTAAAAATGCGGATATATTGTGTGTAGAAAAAATGTCTACTATGACATAATATGATCAGTAGAATATGCCCCTTTTTTTAAACATCTTTCAAAAACATAAAATATATTAATTTCTACAAATTTAATGATTTTGTGTAGAACAATCCCGACTTCATCTCTGTGAGCTGTATGCAGTTGTAAGCGGCAGTTGTGCTTCAGCAAAGCAAACAGACATTCTGGTACCTTTCAACAACCGCGCACTACCTTGCACTCTCAACGGAGTCCTAAACTCATTCTTCTGCGTCACGTTTGCAAAATTGTTTCCACACGCGCTCGGGTATACTCATCTCCACGCTCGTTGCCTTCGCGACGATGTTGTCATCAGCGATGCAGTGCTTTCGTAAACGCCGTTTATCGAACAGAACGGAAACACATGGCGCTATTTTCGACGTGAATCGTGCTCCCAGCTGACATTCAACATTGTTCAATTGTCCCCAATGAGTCGTTAACTTCCTCAAACATTATCCAGAAGCCGCTTCGCGAAACTAATACGACGAATCCTCTGATTTATCTGTTCTACGTTTAGTTGTCTTTTCAATTTTCGATGTGAGTTTCCTGAATAATTTGTATTTTGGGATATTTAGGAAATATGAATTTTCCAACATGTATTTGTACTAAATCTCGTAAAAGTAAAATGTCATTCTAAAAGAGGAAAACTTGAGCTTGTGCAATCTTCGAGCGATTTGTCACTCTTTTAAGAATCAAAATTCAGTTTTACAGGATTGAATTCTCTGAAAGTTCTATACAAATAATTTTTTTTTATTCGAGTGGTAAATCGACATTGTACAAGCTTAATTTTCATCCTTTTAAAATATTTTATTCTAAAGAAATTTAGAAAATACTTTGAACACATAATTTTCTTTTTATATTTCTGATATATTTCTTCTTTCATCTAACTCTTATTCGTAAGATTAATTCTCACGTAATTTTTTATTTTATAATTTTAAATCTGTAATTCTGCTCCAGTTATTATACTGATATGTTTAAACGCGGAATGCCGTTAGCACAAATAATTTACATTTTAATAACTAAAAGCGATGATTGGATCACGAATACGCGTATGAGCTCTATTCTATTTGCATTACATTAAATTTTAATGGAATACTCTTCAATAAACGCATATAGTTTATTTTAGCCCAATTTTCAAAAACAACATTAAATATCTTTTGAGAAACAACTTGTTCTCAAATCAAACGTTTCCGAAAAGCAGAATTTCTTTGGTTTATTTGATTTACATTTCTGGGCTTCTTAATTTTTTTTAACATAAATTTTGCGGAAGGTTGACTTGTCGCTCGGTCAGTGGATCATGGTCGCCCTTTGTCAACTTTAAAATTAAAACATCTGATACGCTTTAACTTGGTTCTTCTCGTAGTTCGCGCATATTTATATCCTCAAGCTTTTATTTACGAAATAGGGAGAGTTAGAAACATTTAAGATAACAGTGAAAAATTATTCGAATATAATGGTATCATTTTGCGAGATACTTTACGACGCATTTTGATTGTGTAAACTCGTGCTTATACGAGTCCCGTTGCTACTTGTCTTGATTAGTCTCTTGAAATTTGAATAGAATCATTTGTTTACATTAAACTACAAAGCCAATCACGTTCAAGTAAACTTTTCAAGTACGCAAACTCGCTTGTGCAAATTTATTGAAGTTTGTAAATAATAAAACTGCAGTTGTTTTGACTTGCACAAGCGACTGGAACAAATATAAAAAATTATTCAATTAAAAGTTGGTGTTGCAAATAAAAGTAATTACGATAAAACATACATCAATGCTCTTCAATTACTTCTTCTATATTCACAGTTGCTATTTAATTAATTAAAATATTTAAAAACACAAATTTTTATTAGCTTAAAACTCTTTTTACACCTATTTGTAAAAAATCTGTTTGTATAAAGCACTTGGTTCTCAATCGTTTTTTTATTCGCATTGTTAGATTTTTAATTTTTGTTCAGTTAAAAAGCAACTGTTTGATGTACGCTTTACATAATTACTTTTACGATATACATACACATTTGCACAAGTTTATTTAAACGTTTGTGACTGACTTAATCGAATCTATGTGAGCCAATGTGTTCCGTTTGTCGTGCGTGTTTGATCATGAGATATGCCATTCTGCGAATGTCGTAAAACTTACTCACGTAATTTCTATCAAAAAAAATTATCTGTAAAATTAAATTATCTTGTCCCATATCTATCGTACCTGTGCTAATGTATTGACGTGTTAATTAATAGCGATTCCAAATGGAAGTAATTCGCGATATACGCGGTACTCTTTGCTGGAACAACAGACGATCCAGATCAACAGACACTGTTTCCTTGTTAGAGCAACACGCAATGTTATAGTTCCATTAACATACAGAGCTCTTTGTTGAGACAACGGGTTACTATCGATCGGAAAATTAATCCTTCATTCGCCTTCATAGGAAGGCGTAAACGGGGAACTCCATCGGGACCATAATTCAATCTGTCATCCAATCCGAGTTGGATTCGCATTATCATCGAACTCGGCACAAATATGATAGGAAAACGCAAGAATATGCCGTCAACTGACAGCTAAGATATGATGGATGATAGTCAAGAGTGAAAAGCCTATTTTTTTGAAACAAAACATCGAGAAAATGCAGTCTTATCTGATCAATCGGCCTTTGATTACGATGATGTTTATATGAAATTGGCTCGCCGGCACTTGATAATACGCATCGCAATTTTCCGTTTAATTGAGATTGAATGCGATGTAAGCGTAAGCGTTTGAAGAAACTTCGAATAATCATTTTTGCGTAGATGACTCATAACAAGTTAAACTTTTATTTCCACAATTTTAAATTGTGCGATTTAATTTTGCAGTCTCGAAGTTTTATTTCTACTTAATATTAAAAGGAAATTATTTTAACTTTAATTTTTCAGCATTATTGTAATTTTCTTATTTCTTGAATTTACATACTTTTGTAATAAGAGAATTAAAAAGTTTTGATAAAATAATGTATATTGAAATCAAGAAGAGATAATTCTTTTATAATTACAAGTTAATAAAATTTATCATATCTGGAAATTAAATAAATCAGGTTATATTTTTAACTCCGCGATACTTAATTTACTTGCTAATGTAAGCAAAGGAGTTAATAAAATTCTTATATCGCCTTTTAATATATTTGCCAGTAAAAATAAAGATGTGATTAATTATGACAAGCGAAACGATCCGTAATATTAATATTCTGCACTATTTGTTAAAAAAAACTTTATTTTCAAGATTTTTGCATTTCTTGATTTATGTCTAAATTTTATTGATTTTATATCTTATAATAAAAAAAATCAATAAAATTAAGCATTGGTATTTTTTACGAAAATAAATTTAATAGAAGAATCTTTTGTGAATATTACAAAGTGAATATTACGCTTATTATAAAATTCTATGCTTCAGTTTTATCGGAACTCTATTACTTATAAAAGATTTACTGACAAAAGATCTCGTCAATTTTTCTTTTATGTATAAGCTTCTATAGTATCCAATTATTGGAAATAGTATCCCTTGGTTACAGATCGCGCGTAATATTTCCGATTGCAGCTTTTAGTGCCATTGAAACTGTTAAATATCGATAACACGAACCATCTATTAATAAATTGGAATCTCATTCGAGAATTGCACTTGACATGCAAGTTTATTGACTATTAAATTACTTTCTATATTTGTTCAAATTACTGTAATTATTCGATATCAATTTTATTTGTTGTATCTATAATTCTTAATTATAAAAATAAAAACGTTTGTGGAATGTATGTATATTTTACTTTAACATGCAATAATTCAAGCTGTTTACTATTTATTGCAGCGTATACTTATAAGCATAATTTTAAATGTAAATAATTAATGATTATTTTGAACTTAAAAGTACCGTATTTTTCTTGTCAAGCGATAATCGCTACATCTAACGCACCATCTATATTATGCATCAAACGACGAGAAGGAAACGACAATCTCGCAAACCAGAATCGAATGAACTTGACAACGCTGAAATGCAGATAAGCGTACTTGGTTGGAAACAAAGTTATTTATCAGAAACAGGCAAAGTTATTTATTACAATGAACGTTTTCCTTGTTTATCTCTTTAATAAAATAAAACAAAATGTTGCTTCATCGATGCTGCAAATGTTGTTTTATGCTCAAATTTTTAAAGTGTTTTGAACAATTTCTTAATCTTCCCGCAACATCAAGATATATTAATCCGTGTTTTCTTTCTCTCTACCTTGATCTCACATAAAATTTTTATATTTTAATTATTTAATTACTTGTTTCTGTACATTCTATACATTGTCTTACAAAAAATTATAAAGATAATGATCACGATTCTTTTTACCTGTTGCACGAAGAATAATTGCTTGCCAAGAAGAGTACGTATATTCAATTATGTATTTTATTCAATTATGTATTATTGGAATGTATTGCAGATCAGCGATGGTCACTCTTCGATTATTTTCTGAGAAAACGACGCGTCTCATATTCAGTTACTGTTTATCATCACAAAACATTCAATCGCATAAATCTTGACGACAAAACTGGACCGAACTCGCCGATATTCAGTCAATGATGCATGCGACGATCATAAATTTTAATCCAAACCCGCTCGTCTGGCGTCACCTGTTGCATCGCGATTTCGCAAACTTCCAGAAGACGATTTTTAACTTTCTGTTCTCGGTTATCTCGATATTCCAACATCGCGACAATTTTTTGTCAGTTACGACTAATGGCAGTGTATATTTACATTAAATGAATTAATAGAATATCTTTTAATTGAAAGCATTTTATATAAGATGTAAAACTAAAATTTGAACCACATTAGAAACATGTACGTATGTACATAAGAAAATACTTATATTGTTATAAAATTTATTTTGTAGATTTATATTTATATGTTTACTTGACATGCATATTGTGTTTTGTATCGCGTTACCTGTAGAAATGCGCAATACGATAGAAGAGAGCTGCACTTTCTTGCATTTGCGTTGGTTTCTTTGAACATTCGCGGTACGTCACTTGTGTATCTTCGTTCATTCACTGTAATAAAAATAAAATGAGAACGAAGGCCAAACGTTAATCTGATGACAGCTTCAATTTTCTATCACATGAATCATTGTTTTAAAAATATGTAGAATGTATCATCTTTCTAATACAACAACAATACCTTGAACGCGTGAGATTTTGTGTACACAATTTTTACTCCTCTTTCCTGAATGCGAAGTTGCCCTAGTTACCACAAAAGTGATTATTTGATACAATGATCTACCGCGCATTTATTTCGATATTTCATTTCGCGCCACCCTGTCTAACTAAATTAAATAATTAAAGTAATCCTTCACTTTTTTCACACAGTTTTACAACTATGCATTTTTACAACTATCGATATGTATTTGTTTAACAATTAATAACTCCAACAAAAATTGAAAAATACTACATGCACAATGTTTTTTGTATTTCAATCTCTTTCACTGTATCACGAGGTCGGAACGGATTACATCGTGTCGGGGAAAAAGCCGAACTCGATTTGGCGTGGAAATGTTGAATCGCCCCTCGAACCTAGCGCGTGCCGAAGACGTCCATGGTGGGAGTTTTGCGCCAGCGCGAAGATCTCGTTCATCTATTATCTATATATTCGTATCGTATCATAGTGTGAAACTCGATCTACGGGAGTAAAAATATTTTATCCAATTATCTGTCAATACGGACATATCTTTTTATCACTATATTAACTTTATATTTAATATTAACTTAATTATATAAAGTTAATTATATTAACTTTATGTAATAATAGAAATTTAATATTGTATATTGCCCTAAATTTATACAAAAAATAAAAATAATATCGAATCTGTAAAAACAAGTTTTGTTCGTCCAACTCTTTGAAAATATGAGTCTTTTGAAAGAGAAATTTTAGAAGGATATTTAAATTACAAATATTTTGCGAAATCTTGCGAAAAGATTTATGAAAATTATCGATTTTTCAGATTAACTTTACTGCCAAATTTCTTTTTTCACATTCAAGAGAAGAGAATTTTGACAGGAAAGTCGAGAAAGTCGCAACAACGCAATCGTAGAAATCCTGCGGGTGCTTTAATCGTAAACTTTGCTCCGTAAACACCTGCTGCGTTCGCGGGAACTAAAGTGACGTAGTAAAGGGAAATTTACGGCGAGGATAAAGTTAAGCTCTCTTAGCTGTCACAGAAAATCACGTGGACATCTCATTCACTTGAAAACTTCCGCTTTCCCTCTGCAATAACGCTTAATTGCCAATTTCGACGTTTCCTCGATAGCGTAATTTTTCATTAGCGACTTTCCCTCCGTAGAGTCCATTCTTTTGCATCGCTGCATCTGGCCAGATGGCTTTTAAAAGGACGTCCTTCGATGTCGTGCACCTTGCATGTCTGACCTTATTGTCCGTTTAAGCCCGCCGTACTTTTTGTATTTGTCGGACTTCCACTTCGACTTGCCAAAGTGCATTTTCTGGATCGATTAAAAACCATTCTCTCCAGGAAATTAAAAATCATCCGACATTGCGCATGTTTGTGCGCGAAATAATCGCATAAAAGAGGTACCTTTTAAATTCAAATATTTTTTAATTTCATTTCAATATAAAAAGGAATGTATAAGACAAATATAATCATACTTTATATTAAAGCCTTATATTTAAAAGCTATAGCATTACAATTAAAAAAAATTTTGTTGATAGAGTTTAAGAAAATTTACCAAGTTAGAACAGTTATATATCAAGAGCCACTTTGTCGGTAAAAAGTTAAATTGCTCTTTTATTAAATTAATTTAAGTGATTGCTCTTCGCTACAAAAGGAGAACAAGATGCTAAGTGACTTGATACGTAAAGTAGATTACATAAAAAAAAAGGAAAAATTTTATTGACCATGCTTGAGGGAAAGAACCCTGTAAATTGAAGAGATATGACAAATTGTGCGTATTTGTACTATACTTCAGTCTTAGATGCGGCACGCTTTCTGGATGCAAATTTTATTCGATCATTTCACGTGACCCAAGTGCACACTATCCTACTTTGCCGTTCGTTTTCTGTTATTGTTTCTATTATTTCCCCTCAGTAATCCACCTGGACTTGCTCCGATTCCCTCTTTATGTACTTCGAGCGCACTATCGTCTATTTGCAGAAGAAAAGACAAAATTCACCCCATGTTATTCTGAATAGAAACTACTCACTTAGCTTGGAGCATGGACAAAACTTCTTACGAAGATAAAATTCACACTTCTTGCGTGGACATATAGATGGATTGAATTTATCAACAAATTGGCCAAATCATAAAATTAGACTACAACATTTTTTCTAAAATAAAATTTTTCTTTGATTTCATAAACGCTGTAATTTTGTGTTATACAAATGTGTTATACATAAAATTCAACATCAATTGCATTAGTTTTATATGCAATGCATAGCTAAATTAATTATTGTTTTAATTACTACAAAAGGCAGTAAATAATTGTCTCTATGTTATTCATGTTTTATCGCGTGTAAAATCCACGATTTAACTTGGTATCGGAATGTTTGATTTGCTAATTGAACACAAAAGTAAAAATGAAAAAAATAATGGAAATAACTATCCAAACTGCTAAAAGTCAGTACAATTTCGGCGTCAAAAAATCAGCACGCCTTGCTGTTTCTCATATTACGATCTTGCTGTGAAAGACATAGCTATAGAATAGTCGGTACTGTCGTAAAAATAAAATTCCAGAATGGTCCTATGACACTGTGTGACGCCGCCGAGCGATGTAATCTTCGGGCTGTTCATTGCGTCATAAGAAAATAACGAGGGGGAACTTGTAGTAAAGCTGTAGACGTGACATGGTCTCGACAAACGTTAGGATCACCACCGCATTTCAAATGACATTTTGCGATGCAGAGAGAAATATATATAGGCCATTTATCTTCTTTTCTCAATCCGAGTGACCGAGCTTTTATTACTAAATCGCCCATTATAGCTTTTATAATCGTCACGTGCGAACGTAAAAATTTACGCGTACAATATTAAAATTTAAATGATCAACACGTGCAAACGATCGATCGGATGTAGTTCACAGCAGTTAGCACTAATCGACCTCGACGAGGGCGTGTTTCAATTGAAATGCATTTTGATCCATGCATCAAAATCAACAGTGAAATACGAAATAAAAGGTAAAATACGATGGGATCGAAAATGTAAAATAAACGATTAAAAATATGATGCAAAAGTACGAAATGAGAGATTTAAAGCAACAATCGTTTTTCATTGAACGTGTAGTCCAATTAAACATTTGTAATTAAACGAGAAGTTAATTGAAAATTTATTTGCATTACGTTCGATTCGATTTGAGTGTGCATATGAACGTGCAAAATTCGAAAATCGTAAATTAACATCGTCCACGCGTTACAATAAAATAATGACGAAAAAAAAAGAGTATTGTCAAAACAAGCATTTCGGCAATATTCTTTCTTTCTTACAGCCACTTTTTATTTCTCACTTAACAAGCCGAAGGAAGGACAGCAGAATTCCTGTTCCGCGTATTTGTCAATCTCGACAGAAGTCAAATGGAATTATTATCTCCACGGGAATTGCGTGTCTGGAAGTGAAGGGAAGAAGAATTGGAGAGCGCGTAACGTGTGTATAAACGACTTTTTTCTGAAGTTTGCAAAGCCAACGATAACTCCGAGTCAGGGTTGCCAACCGTCCCTGATTTTGCCAGAATTGTTCCGAGTTTTCAATCTATGTCCCGCGTCCCGGCACAA
The DNA here is from genome assembly GCF_013373865.1 of Monomorium pharaonis. Taxonomy (NCBI): domain Eukaryota; kingdom Metazoa; phylum Arthropoda; class Insecta; order Hymenoptera; family Formicidae; genus Monomorium; species Monomorium pharaonis. The sequence goes on along the minus strand of NC_050474.1, from coordinate 2,787,081 downwards.
TAGCAGCCGGGACGTTAAAAAGTCCCGATTTTCAGAAATTGATAAAATTCGTAAACAAAGCGCGATATCCAAAGAGAGCTTCAGAGGCTTCAGAATCAACAGAACTATTTAATATTATAGAAAACTTACTTAAATTAAGAATCAAAGAACAATATTTTGGCTCACATATTCAAATATCAAAAAATCATGCAGATGAAACAATTTTAAAACAAGCAGAATTTGATTTTAATGTTCTTTTTATAAAAATGCGCGTGATTATCTTACTGATCATTTTAATTTTAATAATATAAATCCACTTAAACAGATTCATCCTTTGTCCTTAATACAAAATTTTTGTTATGATGATATCGTCAAAGCTGCTATAATATTAGCACTTAACAATAACATATCAATGGCCAAATTATTTAATAATTATTCTCTAGCAAAACATTTAATAATAAATTCTCTTACCGACGATATCAGTGTAGATCAAAAGGGTAAATATCTTTAAGAGGTAAAGGAAGAAAAACTAAATAAATTATCGGTTATTGGATATGTCTTGTACTGAATTTATACAACAATTTAAAAATGACAGAAAGCTCATTACAGTTTTATTTTTTATTTTTATTATATTATTATTATTTTGAATTTATTACATGCATTTGCCTTTTGTTTAATTGACAAGTATTAATGTTATGTTAATTTAATTTAATTTTATTTTATTTCAAAGTTTTTATTTTTATGTTTAAATCTCTTTTCTATAATTTTGTAATTGTTCGTTTATTTAACATATTATTAATGTATATTTATATATAAAAATAGACTAGTAAAAAACATAAAATGTACTATGTAAATAAATTTGTAAATATTTCAATTTCCCCTTTCCCCACTAGTTTAAAGTTTCCAAAAAAGTTTCTTCTCTTGCGATTCTTTGATTTTGCATTTCTTTTTTGTTAGAGAAGTTTTCTGAATTATTCGTTAAATATTTCAGTATTCTTTAAATTCTATTATATTTCTCGATTATATTTTGTATCATTTTAATAAGGAAATAATAATAAAATATGTAAATCTGATGGTTGTTTGGAGAATCGTTTTGTCGGAGATTATTATTATTAATTTAAAATATAATTTTCTTATCAAGAATTTGTTTATTTCTGACAATTTAACAGAAAGTTATTTACTCTCTCGAGCTCTCCTCGCAAACTATATTCATTATGAATTTATCATATATATAGTGTATATATATTTTGAAGATTAATGTTTACTTGCGACAAGCCGAGGGTAACATTAGAGAAGTTTGTGAATATAATTTGGTTATCTTTGCTGAGTGTTCGATATTGTAGTCTTCACAAGGCGATAATTTCACAGGGGATTTCATGTAATTGCAGAGTAATGAAACTTACAAATATAACAAGTTAATTTCACTCGATCATTTTAATTAATTTAATTAAAGGTTGTTGTTTCGTTATAAGTTTGGGAGCTTATCTATTGATTTACCAAAGTATTTTTATTTGAACAACAAACTGCAATAAACGAGGGAGAATTGCGATAAATTACCTCTTAGCTTTAGTTGCGTTAATAAGGACAGCTTTACTTCGCTATCGGTTTACATTGTCAACGCTCGTAATTCCAAACTGTTCAACTTGACACAATCATTAGTGCCACGATAAAAGTGAATTAAAAAATGGCAAAAATGATGACATCGAGAATACTGGTAATGGATCGTGAGGGTGCAACATTGTCTATCTTATCGCATACATGGATGGCACACATCGATCACATGTCCTTACTAATTCTGTAAAATAAAAGTTGACGGGATTTTTTTTATACACCGCAAGGCTATGTAACGTTTCTTTTCACTTGGTTGAGAAGTGCAATTGAAGTATTTACGGAGTATTCGCGGCGCCTTTCTTATTGAGTGAGCGCTCTTCGATAGAAACAAATCGTCTGTTTCACGATTTCATTATTGTCGTTCTAATGCTTCCCCTGTCAATTTGACGTCCATTTTCTCTATTCTCTCTTCCGCGATTGTAGTGCATCGATACAACAACGTGCGCGTATAGTGTTTCTTTCGTCTTCTTATTAACAAAGTTTGATCGAAGTTCAGTTAAGTAGATCGTGAGAAATTTTTTTGCGCAGCTCCGAGCAAATTGCGCCTTTCAAAAGCGATGCAAAGTTTTATATCGGAACGTTATTATTATTTTTTTTCTTTAGAGAAGCTATGCATTTCTTATGGCGCTACTATTAAGAACTCAAAGTTACTCGAAAGAGGAGAAGACAAAGGAAAAGAAATTTTTCTCGAAGCTTGCTTTAGTTAATTGTTTGTTTCCTATTGCACAATTTTAAATTTTGTCTGGAATCAAATCCATAATAATTTTTAATCTTATTCTTTCAACGTAAATTTTCGATATTCTTTCCACATTTTAAAACAGAAGAAACACTCATAGAGCTTTGATGAAAATTTTATAACAATAAAAAGACTAATATTTCTTTGTATAGCTCTTGTGCAATTAAAAATGTAAAATAATTTTAGGATAAAAATAATCAACATTACAAAGAAAATCCCATGGGATTCTCTGAAGATAAGTCGTGATTCTTTTATGGTCACCGAATAGAATTTCAAGGACTATTGGTCGAGTCGTAAAAATATCCGGTTATTGGACTACATCAGCATGTTAACGAATTCTTTCACTGTATATTGTTTGTCAATTTTTTCAAAAAGTACAGGCTAAAATTGATCGGCAACGGTTGATCGTGACAGATATGATGATTTGAAAGTATATTAATGATGTCGTTGACTCTTGATGCGAAAGAAATCGAGCAAAATGCACAGGATGGGATCCAACGATCGCTATCGAATTGAAAATTAGCATCCTGCTTGCTCACATACACGTTTTGCATGGCAGGGGATAGCAATGTCAGAGAGAACCTGCAGACACATTTGTGAAATAAAAAAAGTCGATGCGTCAGCGAGAGTGCAACAGCAAAGGATTCACATTTGGAATAAGGAAAATTGCGAGACTGCAAACTGAATAGGATCAGTTTAACCGACACAATAGTTTCATTCAACCTACGAGCAGAATAAAATACGAAAGAGGAGAATCTTGCTGAAGTTCTAACAAAGTCTTGGGTGGTTCTTTAAAATGCTTTGAAATTTCTTCATGAAACGCGGTGAAGGGAGGTAGTTTATATTACACAGTAGTTGATATTAATTGCTCGAATAACATTCTTCTCGTCATTTTTCTTGCGAATTACCACAATCTTTTCAGCCCCCGCGGAGGCTTGATCATGACCACGAAATGACGCACGAGCGCGTTCGAAGGGCACTGCGAACGTAACTGCGACGTCAATAGAAGAAAATGAGATATAAGTGCACAGGGCAGCTGTCAAATTATATAAACTATTACACTACTTTCAACTCTCGTTACAATTCGATCTTATTTGGATATATTAAATTTTAATTGAGATAAAGTTATTTTAATAATGTGCTTGTAAAATTCTGCGGAATATCTTCTTTATAAGTGCGTACTTTTATAAAATTACAAGATTTTTCTTAAATTAGCATAAATATAAAAAAAAGGTTCTACGGAAAATTAGATTTACAAATAATACGTAAGGAAACCTATTAATTTTTTTAGAAAGAATTTCATAATTATTAAAAGGTCTTCATTTTTATAAGTTCTTTCTTTCTTTTCTCTTTTGTCTTTTCCTTTTCTCTCACTATATATTTTAAATATATTTAATGTAATTATTATTATTATTTTATTACAATTACTAGAAAATTTTGAAAAATTATTATATATAGTTTAATAATACGATATAACTTTTAGACATATTAATTTTATCAGTACTATTTTTGAAGTAACTTAACCAGATAATGTAAATGTATGAGACCTAATTTTTGCAATGTAAAAAAGATTTGATCGAATGCTGGTCACGCAGACAGACTCATCGTCAATAAACATTCAATCGTCGAAATGATTTATTGCGCAGCACGCCCAATGCTAATCCAGCAACATATGTGCACCCACAGGAAAACTAAGTTGGCATCTGTTTTGGTAAACAAGTTGTTGGTAGTGTACCAAACATTCTCTACCTATTGAATATAATTATTAATGTTAAACAGTAATATAATTCTTCAATTTCCGGTATTCAATATTTTTTACTAAAAAAATTAACACTCTGTTAAAATAAAACTTCTTGTAATCAGTTAAAAATTGTAAGAAAATTCTATATTTAATAATTTTTTAATTAAATATTTTATTTTGTTGCATTTCTGCAGTTTTATTCTCCCGTTTTACTTGTTCCTTTTTTCATTAGCTGCTTGTAACTTGAAGACTACTCTTGGTATTTCTGTGAAAGAAAAATCGATTCCAAATTCGCCTGAGATTCTGTTACTAATGGTCTATCCGAAACAAAAGGAAGACAACTTTACGTGATCATTTAGAGAATTTGTGATGTTTGTTCCAATAAAAGACAGATCCTTTTCTTGTACAAGACGAGTGTCACTCGAGCCTTGTAACAAACTGACATGTTTCTATCGAGCAAAAATGGCGATATTTTATAAACATTTAACAAAATTTATGAAACAAAAAAATTATATTTAAATTGTAATGTATGTAATTATGTATATTTAATAAGGCAATGTAGCGCATCGAAATTTAAACAGACTCTCCGAGATTTTTAACAACTTCTTATGTTAACAAGAACAAAAACACTTTGTTAATTAAAATCAGATTAAAATGTTTTTAATTATAAAATTTTATTAAAATATTTATATAATTTACAAGTTATATATAATTAATATCGAATAATATGATATATTCTTTAACTTAAGATGGAATTTCGCGGTTTTTGTGCGTACCTTTTTCAGTTGAATAAGAATGCAAACCGTTATCATTATTCTTCTTTAAACGCGTAGGAGCAGCCTACACTTTATACATTTTATAACAATAATACAAAAGACAATGTAGCGTTAACATAATATTTTGTTATGGATCATATTATTGGATAATATATTATAATATGGAGAGAAGAATTTCGTCATGGAAGAGAGAGAAGATCCGTCCGCCTTGTTTCACGTGAAGTATTTTGGCTCTCTCGACATATAAATTCGCGTCTTAATCGAAAAATCGCGTTGCGAGTAGAAAGTATATATATAAATAGCAGAACGCGATAATGGAAAGCTTCTTTTACCTGAACGTACCTTTGACATTGGTCGGTTTCGCCGATCACAATACGTGAGCAGCAGAGCAGATAAAAGAGTATACTTGAGCGAATTGGCGAAAGAAGGTTTGAAAGGAGGACTTAATTCAAAACTAGAAATTAAACGAAAAAAATCTGCTATTACTGAGACATATTGTCGAAGTGGAGAACTTGACCACACACATTTATGCCACACAATTATGTCTTTTCCGTAAATTGAAAAGAGTTAGTCTTGCTTTTTGCCAAAATTTAAGGGGAGGAGTAAGCGCGTCTTTTTGTTTCCCTTATAAGTAGACACTTATAAATACAAGTACACTTTTACGAAAGGGAGGAATTTAATATCTCTCGAGAGTGATGTTACAGGCTAATGTTCTCATAAGGGAGAGAATGAAATTAACTAATTAATTAAATTTCTGAACCGGCGGCGGCGATTTAGATGCTTTTACCCCGTCCGCAATTTTAACTTTTCTATTATTTTATGGACCATCGTTTTGTGAATTAATTGATGCTTGTAGAAGAGTTATTTTTTAGATTTTCAGCGTCTGAATGACATGGAAAATTGTGAGAAATATAAAGTAAATCTACAATTAAATTGCAGTAAAATAACTAAATAATTTAAGCCTTGTAGTCAGTATCAATTTAATTAAATGTTATTAAAAAATTATGCATTATCTGGAATTCGAAGGTAATTGATATATGTTGTATAAATAATGTATTTCTTTTAAACGTACCTTTTCAATAAATATACATTAAAAGAAAATTATTATAAAAGTACACACAACATAGAGAAAAATTTATCTATATAAATAAAAATGTAAAATGTTTGTTACTCATCTAAGATCTCCGTAAGTTATTCACCGATTGCTTTGAAATTTTGACACAACGTTGTATTCGAAGATAGGAGTGTTCTTAGACGGGGAGAGACGGATAGAGATAGGGAGAGACGGGGAGAGACCGGGAGAGACAGGGAGAGACCGGGAGAGATGGGGAGAGACCGGGAGAGACGGGAGAGACCGGGAGAGACGGGAGAGAAACGGGGAGAGACCGGGAGAGACGGGGAGAGACCGGGAGAGACGGAGAGAAACGGGGAGAGACCGGGAGAGACGGGGAGAGACGGGTAGAGATAGGGAGAGACGAGGAGAGACCGGGAGAGACCGGGAGAGACGGGCAGAGACCGGGAGAGACGGGCATAGACCGGGAGAGACGGGGAGAGACGGGGAGAGACCGGGAGAGACGGAGAGAAACGGGGAGAGACCGGGAGAAACGGGGAGAGACCGGGAGAGACGGGGAGAGACGGGGAGAGACGGGTAGAGATAGGGAGAGACGAGGAGAGACCGGAAGAGACGAGGAGAGACCGGGAGAGACGGGGAGAGACCGGGAGAGACGGGGAGAAACGGGGAGAGACCGCGAGAGACGGAGAGAAACGGGGAGAGACCGGGAGAGACGAGTAGAGACGGGAAGAGACGGGGAGAGACCAGTTAGAAGTACGTGAATAAATGAATATTAGATTTATTAAAGATAGATAAATGCTTATTCAAAAATAAAATAAAAAGAGCAACAGTAAAGCAAGGCTCTTGAAAGTTAAACAACGAAAGCAAAAAAAATTTGAAAAAAACGTAGCATAAGAATAGAGAGCCACAGCAACGCGTGGCAGGACATAGCTAGTTTATACATATATAAAATACTTTATATTGACGCAAATACGAGCGCTTTTAACAAAAACTAATATCACAGAAAAAATATTTTTCGTAACGAGCACATTACGCGTAAAATTTCTTTATACATATATAAAATGTATTTTTTGATGTGCTCGTTACGAAAAAATATTTTTTCTGTGATATTAGTTTTTGTTAAAAGTGCTTGTATTATTTGCGTTGGCACTGTAAAGCTGCAGCGTATTTGATTAGTTGTTTAACCAGTATTTGTCGAAATGTCATATTATTGCAAAAAAGCCTCTCTGTTTTAGTAATGCAACATTAAAATACTGATATACGCGGCAGTTTGAAATCTGTTTTATGTCTCGGATTTGCGCGTGGTGTTTTTCTCCGCCAGATTCTATTCGGATAATACAGATAATTCCCAATAGTGTAAATAAAACGGCAAACAATTTATATAATTCCACATTGCGTTTTTTTTTTATAAGGTATTTTGTATCCGTATGACGCAAAAATGTTTTCACAGCCGACCGATATCTGTCATATCGCGAAATGTCGACAGTTTCCGTATGTGATATATTCGACTCCTATCATAAATTGAAATGACGAGACGAATTGCTTTATTCATCATGGATAAAATATCGATTCTGCATGCAACTCAACCAAAGTCAAATGACCACGCAAATAAATTTTTAAATAAATCTGCATGTAAAAAGTGGATCATTCTTTTATTTATAAAAAATGTTTCTAAAGAGAGATATATGGTATGACGAAACAAGCTTGCAAACTGTAATATGATATATTAAAACACTTTTTATCTCATTTTCCTCTAGATTATTTTATTGACCATAACTGGCCAATTGAATGTGCATTAAACCAATTATGAGAGAAATAGGACGTAATGCAATCGATCTCGTAATGGATCCGACCTTCCCGAATTTTTATATCTCTCGGAACAATTCAAGATTCACAGCTAGGAAAAAGAATCACCAGTTAACAGTATAAACGTGTGCTATATTTAATCACAAAATTATATTCCTATAAAATTGTTCATATATAATTTCCATATCAAGATTTGTAAATGCGTTGCATGAAAGGCATATGCTTCGCGCAAAATGCATATTGGTGCCTTGGTATTTAGAGTACTTTACAATAACACTGCCACAGGATAATTGCGTGACAGACCAAAAAGATCAGATCACAGTGTAATTTCAATGTATTTGAAAAACAGTTTTCTTGTTCACCGTATTCTGCGGGAGCGATTCTTTTTGTAACGATCGTTCTTTACAGTAACGCACAAAATCATAAGTAATTATCTTTATAATGTCAATGACTTTCAGTGATTGAGGCGTACAATACCAAAATTTAAAAAAAGTTATATGCATAATAATTAAAAATCAGTATATATTGTCTTTCTTCGACAGTTTTGTCAGCTATCTTGTATATCAAGATACTTTTATCGATCTTTAATTCGTCTTAGTTGTAAACTGTCAATTTTTGGACAACCAATTCTTGATACTATCAATATTTCTAGCGACCCATTTAATATTCTTCGAAACTGTCTCGAGAGTTTTGGCTCGACCGGCCGCGCCGGCACCTGCTTCAGGATATTTCGCGAAGAAGGCTTTTATTTCGTCCAGCCTAGCTTGCGTGGCGAAGGAATTTGTGATAGATGGTATAAGTTCACCAAGATATCGATCGTTTAATGTGTATCTCTTTACCAGGAACTCCCAATTCTTGCGCACCCAGTCCCATACCAGCGATGTACCATTGGGATTTTTGGAAATCATAATCAAGCATTTCAAGAAATCTTGAGTGCGGACGTAATTCTGATCAGTTGCTCTGTCAATGTACCTAAAAGGGATAAGAAAAATGTATTTTTTATTTTAAATTAAAAACTCATTTAAAAAATTGTCAATAGTCGATTTAGAACTAACTTCTCTAAAATTGCAGTAGATTTTATGCCCGCTAATCCTGACATTATTTTATTCTTCTCGCTGGGATCGGTCTCGTCTATAAACAAATCGAACATGGCATTCCACTCGTTCTCATTCGACCGGTAGCGCATACCTAATGAAAAATTTTGCGTGCCATTAGAATTTAGAATTAGTTGACAATCGGATAATATGAAAAATTGATGATTACGTTAAAAACTGTTACTAACCGTAATAATAAACCAAATCTCGTATATCAGGATGTTGCGGTTTCTTTCCTGCCAACCAATCCTTGAAGAGATCGCCTGCTTTTTCCAGGCATTCCGCTGAACCCATTGCACAGGCCAATCCAATTACTGTTGGTCGTACTCTATTGTCGATGTGTGTAGGTACATCCTTTTGGACAGTATCATCGACAGTCCAAGTTACATCCTCGTAGATGGTGTTTACCAATTTTGCGACGTAAGACTAGAAATGTATTATGTAAGTACACGTAGAAATAATTGAAAAGTAATTTGTACTGTTTTGATTGACTTACTTTGAACAGCTGTAAAAGTACTGGGTCATTCATGGAGGTTAACAGAGAAAGAATCGACTTGAATTTCGATTTCGCAACCGTCCATGGAAGAACATGATACTCCTCGGTGAGATACATGCTTAAGTCCATCACGCTGCTATATTCGATTTTACCGGCATCAGCTAAACTAAACAAATCATCCAAAAGATTCGCTCGATCCACTGCAGATATTTGCTACAATAAATATTAGAAGAATAAATATTATAATAAGTTAATTCCTAAAGAGATTGTTAATTACAAAGCAAGAATAATGAAGTGACATATTAATTCATAAAACATTACAGTTCTTTATATATTTATACATAGAATAACTAATGCGTTAAACGAAAAAAAAGTTTTACCGTATAATCGGATCGAAGTAAATGCTCGAATGTTTTCCATTCCTCGTTGTAATTAACTCGATAATAGCCAACTTGACCGGCATTTAATTTAAACCACCTAGTACGATCGTCGACCTCAATGACCACTGTAAAATACAGATATATGGTAAAAAAAAAGAAAATTACATAAAAATAATTTGTACGTAGAAATTCTTAATTATAAAATCAAAAATAAACCTTCGTTCGCATCTTTATCGAACCACGTGAGAGTGGGTCTCTCGTTTATATTAGTGATATAAGTGATGGGTATGGTCCAGCGGTACCTGTAAAATGTAATACAATTTTGAAATAAGTTTGTTGATTATCTCAAGATAAAATAACTTACTTGTATTCTGATTTTAAAGGATCGGATTTGGCGTCTGGATCGTCTAGGAATCGTTCCTGAGTTAATATATATTTGTTTCCAGACTTTTTCACGTTGACAACAGGGTAACCTTCTTGTCGCGTCCAAGTATCCATTATTGATTTTACATTTAATTTACTTCCTACCGCATTTTGCAAAGCATTTAAAAGGTCCACTGTCTCCGCATTTTGATAGGTATAATTCTTCAAATAAGCACTAATTGCACCGAAAAAGACATCAGATCCAAAGAAGTTCTCCATCATGCCGATTATAGATGCTCCCTAAAATAGATAGCAGTTTAAATAAAATAAACAATAAAGGTATAAAAAAGCCATTATTAAACAATATAATGTTATAAATATATACTTTTTTATAAGATATTGCATCAAAGAAAGATGTAATATCGTCTGGATTTTCAACATCATAAATTATAGGATGAGAGCTCAACTTTGAGTCGGAAACGAACACATTCTGCATTACTTCAATAGGAAATTCTTCCATCTAAAAATAATATTTAAATATTACGGGGGTTCTCTTATCTTTTAAATATTTATATTAATGTTTGAATAGATTATTAAGAAGATATTATAGAACTAACATATCCTCGGTTTGGTAGAATCACATTTGAACATTTAGATGCCATGAATGTAGCAAAACCCTCATTTAGCCACAAATCATTCCACCATTTCATAGTTACTGAAAAAAGAATATATCTCACATTTCCATTAATTCACAATTAAATAATTTAAAATATTTACCGAGATTTCCAAACCACATATGTGCCAATTCGTGACAGATTACGTTAACGACATCGCGCTTATCATAGATCGAGTTATTACGATCATCGTAAAGAATTCTTGTTTCTCTAAAAGTCACTAAACCCCAATTCTCCATAGCGCCGGACACAAAATCGGGAATACCAGCCATATCTACAATAAATAAAGTTATATTTATACTTAAAAATAAATTCACAAATTTGTAATTCTGTGCATGATAAATTTTATTTAAATCGATAAATCTTATTTTATAAATTGAATTAATGTTTTGCACATTTACCGAGTTTTGGTAATGGATAATTTATTTGGAATAAGTTTATGTAATATTCAATAGCTTTCACGCCAATATCCACTGCAAAATCTCTTCTCTCCTGCGATTGAAGTCTTGTGGTGTAGATACTGATCGGAAATTCTTTACCATTTAAACCCTTTGCCGTTTTAGTTGTGCCAATAAAGTCATGGATAATAAAACAAGCTAAATACGTTGACATAGGTACAGTTTCTTCAAAGGTCACTGTTGTTAGACCAATTTCTGGTGTATTTTTTTGCTTATCCTAAAATAAAAAATATGTAAACTTCTCAAGAACTGTTTAATATAATATTAAGTAAAAAAGAGAAGAAAACACTAATGAATATTGTCAAAAATTAGTTGCGTACCTTTACATTCATGTTGGATAAGGCACTGTAATAACCATCCGCAGGATGCACCAGTTTAACTGAAAATTTTGCCTTAAAATTGGGTTCATCGAAACACGGGAAAGCTTGTCTAGCATAAGTTGGCTCGAATTTGGTAGTCGCAATGTACCTATTGATAAAAAAATGTATGGGATTGTATATAATTACATGTTCTATATTATCAACTAAAGAACCTAGTAAAGTTTTTCACAAATTTTATGGATTGTATTAGTAAATGAGAAATTTATGTGCGTGTTACCTGATGTTATTACTTGTGTTTTTCTTGTCCTTATATTTGCTGCTATAGAATCCGACTATTTTGTCCTTGAGATTTCCATCAAATTCTAGATTCAAATTGTACTTTCCAGGATTAATATCATTTTCAGTTGATATCACGAAGGTTTCATACTTCGTAGGCTTACTGATGGACGAGATAGTAATTTCTTGATTTTCATTTAGGCCATACGTTTCCAATTTCGCAGAGGTGATGTTGAGATCTTTTTGATGAAGAGCTATAAATCTTCTGTTGTCACGGACATCAATTAGAATGGTTGCTTTTCCAGTAAATGTGCCCTCTTGAAGTTTTGGATGCAAGTAGAGATCATAATGGATAGGTACGACTTCTTTTGGCAATCTGAAGCCTTCGTCAGGATCAGGCATTATTGTCTCTGTATTTGTATCTATAATCAATAATTATCTTTTAATATAATAAGTATTCGCAAATAAATGTCGCATATTGCATAAATAAATATTAATATAAATCTGGAAACCGATGTCTTTATATTTATTATTATTATATTCAATTATTATTATATTCAATTGATCTCACATGCTGATGTAACCAATAAGCGAACGAAAAGCCGGCTATTTTCCCGTAATGTAGGTTGAAAGCAAAAATTGGCTACCGGTCGATTGAGCCTAGAAGTTTAAGGAGAGCCATAACCAAATCGGAGCAACGATCTGGTCGAAATACTTTGAAAAGCGATGAATCATTATGGATTGTCAGTGAAGTAACATTTGCAGTAAAATGCGAATAGAAAAATATTTGCTTGATTTAAATTTGTATTGTAAATTACCGCTGTAAAATGAAAAGCATTTTTCTGACACGAGTTTCTTCTCTATCAGCTGATCACAAAATCGGAGCATGGCTCCGATTGGACATTCGCTGTCTGTTGTGTATTTGTAAATACGTGTAGTTCGGAGCTATACGAACATGTCCACGTGTCTAGTCGGTAACTGAACATGCAATTTTGAAGGACATTTTTTAATAAATAATCTTTTAAGATAATAAATCTGATAACAATCTGATAAGTTTATCTGTTTATTTCTTTAACGACAGATAGCGAATATTGAATCTATATTAAATCTTTTGAATAAATTTTTAAAATTATTTTTAAGAGTTATAAAAAATCTATCTCAATTTGCTTATTTTTGGGAAAAGATTTAAGCGAATTTTGAAATATCGAGAAGAAACTTTTTCACAGCATTTTTTTGTCAAACTGAAAAGAACAGTCTAAACTTACAAAAGTACTTTTAAATCTACCGCCACGCAATCACGAGACCAATATGAAAGACACGCAAGAAACTTGACACACTGCTGGCTATGTTGACAAAGCACAAACACATTGGGAAAATTTTTGTCAAACGCGTTATGAATGTATGTCCCAATTTGTATTTTGCGAACAATTTTTTGTCGTTATGTTTAAGGAATAATTTTTTTTTCAAAAATCTATGACTCAGAGACACAATCAATAATTGCACGACACATTATTATCACAGGAGGTACTACTGATCGTAGAAATTAATCCACTTTGTTACTGATAATAGGTGGATTTTCCGTACTCTCACCGTGTCGACTGTAACTCGCCGCCTCGACGGTCTGGTCTAGCGGAACGACCGATGCCGCTAAACTGGAGCAAATTAAACTCAGGACAAAGCAGGCGCTGCAGGTAAAGCAGAGAAGTGTGGAAAGATCATTACTCTGACGAGGTGACTCCGATATCATCGCTGATGCCGCGTTGAAGCGAAGCGCGCCGCCTTTCGGTCGGCTTTCGACTCTATTGTTGCCCATTATTGGGGTGCACACAACGAGGGATACCGCGTAATTTAATTCACTACCCTCTGTCAGGTCTCAAATACCTTGGGCGAGGCGTAAAGTAGATGAGCAACCTTTGAACACCTGTAAGAAGAAAAATTGATTATTGTAAAATCAGCGAAATCCTCGTTGAAAACTGTTTGAGATGTAAAAAGTAAAATAGGTAAAGTAAAATAAAGTAAGTGTTATTAGAGTTTTTTCAAATGGGCCTTAAAAATTTAACGAGTGTTATTTTTTATTTTGTTAGTAACACAGTTTTCAAATGAAATATGCAAAATTCATTGATTATTTATTATGGGTTACTCTTCGCTTAATAAATTTGCTGAATAAAATTGGATTAAAAATAATTTGTTGGGTAACTGTAGGAACAATAATACAATTATTCAATTAGATACTCTTCCGACACGCGTAATTGATAAACATGCATAATTGATTGAAAATGGGCCGCCATGCTCCAATTTTCCGTGACGCAGGCAGCATCTATGAGCGCTTAATGTAGGCAATAAATGACGATACAAACTCTCTTGGTGAATTCTCAGAGATGAATCATTGGAGATAAAAGATACACTGCGCCACACTACAGTCCACTATAGTCCACTGTACTATATGCAAAACAGATTAATGGTCTATCTCGGAGCGACCGCACGTGTTGCCTCGCGCGCGTGCAAACTTCGATTATTAAATGTCAAGATTATTTTCGTCGCGATATTTTTTCATAATGCCGTTAAAAATTATAAAAACAAAATAAAAATGTTTCTTTATACGTGCGTTTTTTTTTTAATAAATTGGTTTCTTGATTTAAAATATTATCTATTATTTTGTTTGAAATCCATTTATAAATGAAACTTTTAAGTACCTGACGTTTTCAAGAAACAGAAAAGTATCGCGCTGTGCTAGTAGCAAGACAAATTGTATTCTGAAGTTAGCAACTGTAACAGTATAAACATAAAGTATAAATAAAACTACGAAGCATAATAAAGCCTACCTTACTCATTCGCGGTTTACTAACTCGTGACTTTCGTTTTCGTATTACTTCATCGACATACTACCCACATATCAAGTAACTGATTACGTTTTAAAATACAATTATGAGAATATGCAATCTCACGTAGTATTTTTATAGAAAGCGTTCTTATCGCTGTCCGTCTGGAAAATTTCCGTGCAACAGAAAATTTTTATTCACTTAGTTGACAATAATTCAACTGATTGCTTTTAGCACCTGTATCAACTCTCTCTTTCTTTTTTGTCCCGTAGTTTACGTCATTTTTAGAGAGGTCAAGGCGATCGCAATGTAATGCACTGATGTAGCAGAATTTTTAATTAGACTTACGTATATTTACATATATTACATTATGGGAAATTAAATATTAATATTTCTTTTTAAAAATATTAAAGAATACATGTAATATACTCATCGATATATTGATTCTTACACAGATCTTTATAATTTTATATTTATGTAAATTATTATTGGTAAATGGCCTACAATTATTTGTAATTGAAAAGATTTATGAGAAATATTTAAAATAAAAATTATAAATCTTTTTCTATAAAAATTCCATTATTAATTAATTATTTTTAAAGTAATTTTTCTATAAAAATAAATTATAAAACATATAATTCTATCAATTATTAACATTTTTTCCTGAAAAAATTCTACAATAATATAATGTAGTCTGATATAGATTTTTTTGAAAGTTTTCCTTCCAAATTTTAACGATATTATTATTACATATTTTTGTTTAAAACAATAAAAGCATAAAAAAATATTTACAATTTTATAACTTTTCTTTAAGAAAGAAATAAAATAAAATTTTTTGTACATACGTGTTCTCTGCGCATATGTATTCGTTTCCCATGAGCTTTTTTTCTATACACTAAATTGAAATATGAGAAACACTATGCAAATCACAAAAAAAAACACTACAAAAAATACTTAAATACAGCACTTTCAAAAATTAAAAAAATCTTGTAAAATTATAGCTAAAGATTTATTAGTTTTACTTCTCGATCTCCTCTTTGCTTGAACACCCGAGAGAAACTGCGCGCCTAACTGTTGACGGCATGCAAGTGCCGATTCTCTAACGAAAATCGTTCTTAATTGGATATGACACAATGTCGGTGACACGGCTGACTTGCATTCAAATTCGCAAACAATATTGACTTTTAAGCAATCATCGCGTACGTACGCGTTCATTAACATCTACCTAAATTGATGAAAATTAAAATTTAATGAAAATTTTTATCTAATTTCAGTCACATTATCTTAATTTTATCATGGCAATTATGTGTTGGTGGGGTATTATGGGACAAGTTCAAGTTTCACAGCTGGGAAAAAGAATCATCATTTAACAGTATAAAAGTATTATATTTCATCACAAAATTATATTTTTTCTAAAGCTGTATATATATTTTAAAGTAATAAGTTATATATATATATATTTCAATATTAAGATTTATAAATGTGTTACACAAAGCATACGATTCATGCAAAATGCATATTAATGTATTTCGCGTATTTGATAATTACTTTTTACGGTAACAGATAAAAGATTCATCACAATGTAATTTCAGCGCATTTGAATACAGTTTCCTTGTCCAATATATTGTAAGAGTGACCTAACTGTTCTTTACGATACGAACATAATTATAATTACCTTTACACTGTCAATCGTTTCCAGCAGTTGAGAGAAATATGATGTACAGAAGTTATGTATATAACTGTTAAACACCGGTATACAAAGATATCTTTATTGATGTTTAATTGATTCTCTTCACATTAAACCAGTTTTCGAAGAACCACTCATTAAGTTTTTCAGTGTTTCTAGCAAGCCATTTGATGTTCTTCGAAACTGTCTCGAGAGTTTTGGCTCGACTATCCGCACCGGCACCAGCTTCAGGGTATTTTGCGAAGAAAGCTTTTATTTCGTCCAGTTTAGTTTGTGTGGCGAAGGAACTTGTAATAGATGGTATAAGTTGACCGAGATACATATCATTCAGTGTGTATCTGTTCACCAGGAATTCCCAGTTGTCGCGCACCCAGTTCCATACCAGCGATGTACCATCGGGATTTTTCGAGATCAAAGTCAAACACTTCAAGAAATCTTGAGCGCGGACATAATTCTCATTAGTCGCTTTATTAATGTATCTAAAAAAGAAAGAGAAATTAGTGTTTGATTTTTAATAAAAAGAAACATAAAAAATTATCAATTGTTGATTTAATACTAACTCTTTTAGAATCTCAGTCGATTGTAT
Organism: Monomorium pharaonis; assembly: GCF_013373865.1. Classification (NCBI taxonomy): domain Eukaryota; kingdom Metazoa; phylum Arthropoda; class Insecta; order Hymenoptera; family Formicidae; genus Monomorium; species Monomorium pharaonis. Next base: position 2,770,207 of record NC_050474.1, on the reverse strand, counting down.
ACCCGCCAATCCCGTCATCATTTTATTTTTCTCACTGGGATCAATCTCGTTTTTAAATAGTTCGAACATAGCATTCCAATCATTCTCATCAGAATGGTAGCGCATACCTAATAAAAGATTTACGTGTCATTAGAATTTCTTGACAATATCGGATATGAGAAACTGATAATAACATTAAAAAACGTTACCAACCATAGTAATAAACCAATTCGCGAATATCAGGGTGTTGCGATTTTCCTTCTAGTAGCCATTCCTTGAAGTGTTCTCCTGCTGTTTTCAAACATGAAGATGAACTCATTGCACAGGCCAATTCGATTACCGTCGGTCGCAATCTTCTCTCCACATGTGTCAGTGGCACATCTTCAATAATGTCATCGTCAGTCCAAGGTATATTTTCATAGGTGGTTTCTACCAATTTTCTGGCGTAAGACTAAAAATACATTATATACATGTAAAAATAACATTTGTATTAGAAAGTAATTTATCATGCCTGGATTAAAATACTACCTTGAACGTGTTAGCAAGATGTGAGATTGTCGAAGATTTTAACAGAGTATGCATTGTCATGAAATTCAATTTTGCAACTGCCCATGGAAGAGCATGATACTCCTCGCTGAGGTACGTACTTATATCCATTACAGTATTATATTCGATCTGACCGGCATCGGCTAAGCTAAACATGTCGTCCAAAAGATTTGCTCGATCCGATGATGGTATTCTCTACAATAAAAATTAGAAGGAAAATATAATTAATATATAAAAGTAAACCCTCAAAAAAGAATTATTAATTAAAAAGTGAAAATAACAAAATAATATATTAATTTGTAATTATAATTTTTTGTGTTTAATACATAATACAGTAAACAAAAAATTGCAAACTTTACCATATGAGAGGATCGAAGTAGATGCTGGAATGTCTTCCATTCCTCGTTATAATTAACTCGATAAAAACCAACTTGACCCGCATTTAATTTAATCCAATTAGTATGTTCGTCAGCCTCGATCACCACTGTAAAATACAGACATTTGAAGTAAAGAACTGGGTAAAAAAATTTATAGAGATTTTGAATTATTAAATCTAAACCTTCGTTCGAATCCTTGTCGAACCATATAAGAGTGGGCTCCTCGTTTTTGTTAGTGATATACTCAATGGGTATGGTCCATCGGTATCTGTAAGATGTAACATTCATAAAAAAATGTTTAAAGTATAAATATAGTACAATATAAATGTAAGTAAAGTAACTCACCCATATTCTGATTGTGACGGATCGGATTTGACGTCTTGATCATCTAGGAATCGTTCCTGAGTTAATACAAATTTGTTTCCAGATTTTTTCACGTTGACAACAGGATATCCTCCTTGTCGCGTCCAAGTGTCCATTATTGCTTTTACGTTTAATTTGTTTCCGACCGCATCTTGCAAAGCATTAAAGAGATCCGCCGTCTCCGCATTTTGATAAGCATGCTTATTCAAATAGCTGCTAATTGCACCGAAAAAGACGTCAGATCCAAAGAAGTTCTCCATCATGCGAATTATAGATGCTCCCTAAAATAGTCAGCAGTTCGAGTAAATAAGTGAGAGAGTGAAAAAATAATAAGTGCAAAAAGCTGTTATTGAACAATGTAATGTTATAATTAAGTACCTTCTTATAAGATATTCCATCAAAGAAGGATGAAATATCGTCTGCATTTTGAACATCGTGAACTATAGGATGAGAGCTCAATTTTGAGTCAGAAGCAAATACATTCTGAACTATTTCAACAGGAAATTCTTCCATCTAAAAACAATATTTATGTATTATAGATATTTCTACTCATATCTCATATTCTTTATATCAAAATTTGATTGTAATTAAAAAACTAACATATCCTTGCTTTGGTAGAATTGCATCGGAACATTTAGATGCCATGAATGTAGCAAAACCCTCCTTGAGCCACAAGTCACTCCACCATTTCATAGTAACTAAAAGAAAAAAAGTCTCACGTTTTTATTAATTTACAATTAATTGATTTTAAATATGTACCGAGATTTCCAAACCACATGTGCGCCAATTCGTGACAGATTACGTTAACGACTTCACGCTTATCATAAAGAGAGTTAGTGTGTTCGTCATAAAGAATTCTTGTTTCTCTATAAGTCACTAAACCCCAATTTTCCATAGCGCCGGCCTTAAAATCAGGAATACCAATCATATCTGCAAAATAAGTTGTAAGAGTTTTTATATTTAAAAATAAATTTTACGTTAAATGTGCATGACAAAATTAATTTAATTTTAATCAATAAGCAATTTTTCGAAATTATTTTTGTATATTTACCGAGTTTTGGTAATGGAAAATCTATTTTAAATAAGTTTATGAAATATTCAATAGCTTTCACACCAATATCCACTGCAAAATTTCTTTTTGCTTCCGATTGAAGTTTTGTGGTGTAAACACTGACCGGAAATTCTTTACCATGTAAGCTCTTTGCCATTTTACTTGTGCCAATAAAATCATGGACAATAAAAGCAGTTAGGTACGTTGACATAGGTACAGTTTTTGCAAACGTCACAGTTGCTAGACCACGTTGTGGTACATTTAGTTCCGTACTCTAAAGCACAAAAAATAACTTCTTGATAAATTGTTTAATAATAATTTTTAGAAAAAACACCCAGACAGCACATTTTATAAAAATAATGATATAATATATTAACACATAAATGTTCTTAGAATGTTCTGTAAATCTTTTTTTTTTTAATTAATTAATATCCAGTTTAGTTGCGTACCTCTACATTCATATTGGATAATGCATTGTAGCAATTATTCATTGGATGAACCACTTTTATTGAAAATTCTGCCTTGAAACTGGGTTCATCAAAACACGGAAAAGCTTGTCTAGCATTAGTTGCCTCAAACTGAGTAGTCGCAATGTACCTGTTGATTAAAATATATGTGGAGTACATTATAATCTATTTTGCTATATTATCGAATAAAGAAATTAAATTTATCTCCAAATTTGTACATTACTTGTTAATAAAATGAAAAATTTATATTACCTGGTTTCATCAGTTTTTCCATTCGTATAATGATATTTGCTGCCGTAGAATCCAACTATTTTGTTCTTGAGGCTTCCATCAAATTCTAGATATAATTTATATAATCCGGATGTAATCTCGTTTTCAGTTGTAATTATGAAGATCTCATATTTTGTAGGCTTACTAACAGAAGAGATATTAATTTCATAATCTTCTTCTAAACCGTACGTTTCTAATTTCACAGATGTGATATCGAGATCCTTTTGATGAAGAGCTATGAATCTTCTATTGTCGTGGACATCAATTAAGATGGTCGCCTTTCCAGTAAACGTGCCCTCTTTAAGTTTTGGGTGCAAATAGAGATCATAGTGGATAGGTACGACTTCTTTTGGTAATCTGAAGCTTTTGTCAGGATCAAATGCTGTCGTAAATGCCTCTGGTCTATTCGAATCTACAAATAGAATTAATATCTGTATAATTATCTGTATTTAAATATTTCTCGAAATATTTGCAAGCATTTATTGCGCAAATAAAGCAACATATTTCTAATTACAGAAATTGCTCCACTGTCACAATAACAGTTAGATTTTCTGTACTCTCACCTAGAGATCGACTGTAGCTCGCCGCCTCAACAGTCTGATCCAGCATAACGACCATTGTTGCCAGACAAGTGCAAATTAAACTGAGAATAAAGCAGGCGCCACACGTAAAGCAGAGAAGTGCGGAAATAATATTTTTACGACGAAGTGGCTCCGACATTGTTACTGGTGCTCCGTTCAAACGACCTTTCGGTCGGCTTTCGATTTTATTGTTGCCCATTATTGGGATGCACAACGAGAGATACTGCGTAATTTAATTCAATACCCTCTGTTCAATCAAATACCTTACACGAGGAGTAAGGAAAATGAACAACTTTCGAACGCCTGTAAGAAGAGAAGCCAATAATTTTAAAGTCAACGAAACCTTCGTTAACTATTCAAAATACAAAAAGAAAATGTTTTTGTATTTTATTAAATTTAAATCTTAAAAATTTAATAAAAATATATATAATTTTTTATTTTGAATTATATAGCTTTTGAAACAAAAAAAGTTTAATTATTATTTATTACAAGTAGAATCTTTCTGTATATTTTTTTCTTTAACTTTAAACTAAATTGCATTGATTTTGTTCTGTAATTATAAACACAATAAGATAATTAATCAAATAAATGCTATTCCAATATGCATGATTAATTTAACATGCATAATTAGTCAAAATGGATTACTGTGCTCCAATTCTTCGTGACTTTCAAATATCAACTGTAGACACTTAATGTAGATAAAATTATAGACAATTTACAAACTCTTTCGATGAAATAACTTATTGTAGTTAAAATATTGTACTGATTCACAATATAGTTCACTATAGTTCACTGCACTATATACAAAATAGATTAACCCCTTGAGTATGGAGGGTTGCACAGTTGTGCACGATTAAGACAAATAATATTGTTGAAATTAGCGAATCCACAATAGTATAAATAAAATTACGAAGTATAATACCCTTTTTCTAGGTCTTGTAACTTTGACCCGCAAAATCGAGCAACAATCCGATCACTACACGAGACACAATTGTGCGAATATATAATCTCTCGTAGTATTTTTATAGCCGATGTTCTTATCTTTGTGCACCTGAAAAATTTCCATACAACAGAAAATTTTCCAACCTACTCAATTGACAATAATTAAACTAATTACTTTCTTACACCTGTATCAACTCTCTCTTTTTTGTCTTTTGGCTTTGCGTCATTTTTAGAAAAGTTAAGATGAACATACTTTAATATCACATAATTTTTTATCGGACTTATAACTAGTTATGAGAGATTAAAAAATTTTTTTGGCGAGACGAGAGAAAGAGTGATAGGAAGAGAGAGAAAAGAGAGAGAAAGAGAGAGACAGAGAGAGATGTAGTTGCAATAAAATTTTCATGTTTTATTTTTTTTCAATTATCAGTGATTATATTTAAAGAACTGTTCTACAATTACTTGTAATTAAAAAGTTTTGTAAGAAATGTTTGAAATTGTACAATTATATATATTTTTTTTTAATTGCTGCCAAAACCATTATTAATTAAAACAATTTTTCTATAAAAAGAAATTAAAAAATTACAATTTTACCAATTAATATTTAAAAAAATATTTATTTATTCTTTACAATAATGCAATGCAATATGTTATAAATTATAGATTTCTTTAATAATCTTTCTAAATTTTAATGACTGTTACATATTTTTGTTTGAGAATAAAAATATATAAAACCCTTTATTTCTTTATTTTGGTTTAAACATGATAAAAATAATTTTTTTTTCACGTAGGTTTTCTACATATATATATATATATATATATATTTATATTTGTTTTCCATTAACTCTTTCTTTGCGCAATAAAGTGAAGTACGAGAAACACTGTACAAAGTACAAGAAACACTAAAGGAAAAACTTAAACTACGCGAAAGAGACTCTTAAATTAAAAAAAAAACTTGTAAAACCATCACTTAGTTGAAAACCTATCATTTAGTTTCACCTCTCCTCCTAGCTCGATCTTTCGAAAGAAACTGCGCGTCTAACTGCCGTTGACAGTATGCGAGAGTCGATTCTCTAACGAAAATCGTTCTTAATTGGATATGACACAATGTCAGCTGCTACACGGCCGACTTGCATTCAAATTCACGAACAAAATTGGCTTGAATTAACCGTCGTGTACGCACGCGTTCATTAACATCCGCCGAAATTGATGTAATTAACGATCCCGGCCACAAGACTAGGCTAATAAGTGGAACGCACCCACACCATATTTTCGAAAGTACAAGTAGGAGTGCTTATTCTATTTATATAGTTTTATTATAGAATTAAATATATGTATATAAACAGTTTTATGTTTTCATTGGAACTTTTTTATTTTTCTTATAGTTCTACATAATTCTGGCCAATATTTTTTACTGTAATATAAGGCACCGACTGCAACAGAAATATTATTGCACACATTGCATTAAAAAGAGAATTTGCAATAATATACAATAATAATTGCAATAATATAATCCCAAGTAGCAAGATGACTATATCAAATATCGTTTTAATGAAGCTTTATTGATGTTGCAAACGTCATTAAAACGTTTTTAAGATTACATTTGACGTCAGTTCGCTACTTGGGATATTATAAATAAAATTATTATAAAATTAGTTCATCTCGAATTGTTTAGAATGCTTTTTAAATGCATCATAACTTTTGGATTTCTATAAACAAAAAAATTCATACAAAATGTGACACTAAAAGTTAAAATAAATATACATTTCAATATTATACAAAAGTAAGAAATATTTTAAAAAATTTACTTATTTGTTGTTTAATTTTGTATAGCATTGCCAATATATGCATCATAATAGCTACCGAAAATTAGTGCATTGCCGATACGTTTTGTATAATTATAAAATCATAATCGTAAAAATACCATAATGACATAATTGCTAATAATAAAACTTATATATTTTATATTCTTATGTTTCCCTATCACTTACAAGCTTCGAAATTTGCGAGCAACGTTGTTATTCTATAGGTTATTTCACGACAAATCTTCGCGAGATTGTGAAATATATGGACAACTCGTTACGTGCATCCGGCGAAGTCCGTTGCAACGATCGTAAAACACTCACGTCCGACTTTCGGCAAACTGTCGAATGTCTGTCCGAAGCTTATGCACACGTGAGAATGTACTCATATCGCGAATCGCAAACATGTAATGCACGATTAAGCGATCTCAAGTACCCAGCACGGACAGGGCGAAAATCTAAAAACAACAAAAATTTCACAATGCCGAGTTACGTAAACCTGCGCGGATGTCGTAAAGGTGCGACCTGTTCTAGGAATCCGCGTGATTAAGCAAAGCAATTATTAGCACTTTACGGAGGATACACAATCTGTGCGATCTACGACACGAGGGATAAATTGCAATTTCGTCACTTTGTTACCTCGTGCTCGCTGTGAAGTGAAACGCTGGATGGGACACCGACTTTCGAGTAATAGGTAATTAAATCGTGGTAAGCAAACGTTTAATTAATGAACATAGGATTATTATGTAACGATTGCCTCTGTGGAGTTTATGTATATGTATACATGCACGAAACAGTTCAATTGCAATCCTCATATCAATCTGTGATGTACTGTAAGATAATGACAGCTATATGGCATGAAAGTAGCATCGATTTGGGGTCTGTATCGATAACAATAATTTATTTATATAAATACAGTGTAAATATATACATATATACCTTTTATATATACATATATATTTATTAATATCTATAATATATTGTCTTAGCAAAATCTACGTTCGTGTGGAACGAGAACATTTAACAAAGCGTCATTCGTTTCGACGTCTTAACTGTCACATTATTAACCATATTATTTCCCCTATAAACTACGCTGTTACAGTTTATGATTACCTGTGCCTAAAAAAGAAAAACGATCCACAATGGAAGTATCAGTTAAGTTACATTTTTTAGATTTGTTTGCTTAAAATATAAAAATCGTGGCCTCTCGCAGAGATCTCGCATTTGATACAGTTATAATCTACAAATTTGTCGAACGGTTGTTTCAGAATTGTAGCAAAGGACTCTAAGTCATCACAGTAGATATAAATAGATTCACATATAAGTCTACGCACAAAAGCATAGGTCAGTACAGTCGAGGTAAGTATTTATGATGATATAAATTCTCAAGCAAAACTTGTTAAAAATATCATAAAACAAAGAGCAATAACAGTCATGTAGAAAGGTCAACTCAAGAAAGATTTTTAAAAATTTATGCTAATTTTCAAGTTTTATTACAGTCACAAAATGAGAAAAAAAAAAACAAAATGTAAAGTACAACGAACTTTTAAACTAATCAAAAGTTTAGAGCGAGTTTATTTCATATTCAATAATTTAACGACAATCAAACTTTAACGCTTAAGTGGTCCGTCACCTGAATTTTAAACTGATAGTTATAAATTCTTTTAACGTATATTTTGCGTTATTTACTTATTTGTATGCAAAATGTTAAGTAATAGATAGATAGAGAAAACGTCGCTTATTTATCGAAACTATCACTAAACATTGGGCATACAGTGTATTTAGATTTATTATAGAATATACGACCTATCCCAATAGATTCATAAAATTTATGTTACGTACATCCGGCGGAGAGAGAGGGGAGGGGGGGGGGCAGGGATCACGTAACCGCTCGACTGTTAAGAAGATTCGTTCGTTTGTAATCATTGAGCGATAGTGATCTTTGCGACACAAACGTCGTTCGATCGTTCGACGTTTGTTGCAATGGATCGCTATAATAAAATGATGCAGATTTAATTAACCGCATCACGCATCGCGCAATAAGCCTTACGCGTTCAAACAATGCTGCTTTCGTAACAATCGCTTTGCGAAATCGCTCGAGGCAGCGCGATCGGACTCAAATCCAATACACGAAGATTATTTACGGAAGACAGACGGAATTCGGGTCCGTGTCGCGTAACATCGAATCAGTTGTTAATTATGTAAGTACTAACGCTTCGATTGCCATCGCGTCATCTATGAAGTTATGTCAGAGCTGAGCCAATCTCCGATTTCTAATCTCTATCCATGTGTCCTACAGTGTAGATTTTATATAGTTCTGTGCGTAATTTCATAACTGGAATATTAATATCGCAATATTCATAATTACGTGACCATATGTAATATAAAATCTATGTAATATAAAGTCTATTTTTTTTGCTCCAATTGTAAAACAATGAAAAAAAATAAGTTCATAATTTGCAAAATTTACTTTGAGTGTCTTATAATTAAATGGATATTCCAATGTTTAAATTCATAAATTCTTGACGAGGTCAAGTATCATATGGAACCACTAGACTCATCGTCGCATCGAGATAAATGAGAATCAATTAAAACACAAACGCCTATTATTTTTACTACTGTTATTTATAGTATATACGAATATTTAAAATTGTCAAAAGGCCCTACTTTTATGTCTTATTCGATGAGCTACAGTTCTGTCAACGTGGTTAATAACTATTAAAATTAAATCGCTTCTTATATACAAATCTCCTAACATCTAATAATTTTCGCTTTTTATGAAGCGCAACAAATATTGATTTAAAAGTATAATAGTGTCTAAAAGATCTACTCGATATCATAACAACAGTGTTACAAGTCGCGGTAACAATTCGCACACTCCGTCGTGTCGCAATTATTATAAAATTGATCTTGAAGTGCCGAAATAGTTTTGATATAAATACAGTAAGTCTAAAATACAAAAACAGTCATTTAGAAGGCCACAAATGAATTTGATACGTAGGTACATAATTGATTGTACAATACGCCAACATACTTCGTATTCAGATCGCCACTTAATCATTTCAGAATTCGCGAGATCTCAATTTATTCTCTAACGAGGCCAAGCTTCTTCTGACAGACTTTATTACTTCTCATAAAAAGCATTTTTAGTCGACTGATTCTGGAATTTGCGATTGGTCTAAGAAATCATTGCCGCGCCTTAAGATTTTCCGTTCCTTCGTTGCAAGGCGATCGAACTCGTGACGTATTTCAACGGCCGAAGAGAGGAACGATATAATAGTATACGAATAATATTATACAATAAATATTAATTGACGTCATTAAACGATTCATCGCTGTTCTTTGGATGATTATATCCTTACTCAACAATGCACAACAGGACTTTGTAACATAGAGCGTGCACGACCAACGAATATATAACATTATTGATAATTTATATGTTAAAAATGTGAAATACGGCATCTTTTTTTCACATCAATTTTCACGCATTTGCATAAAATTTAGATAATCTTTTAAAATTAAGTCTTACATAGAAATGTGAATAATTCATAAGGGATTATATACGAAATAAAGAACATTATAATTGCAAATAGATTGAATAGTAATGGGAGGAACATGATATTAAAATGACAAATTAAAGCGGTATTATAAGTAATTAACTTTAACAAAAGTATCTCTACTCAAAGTTAAATAAAAATCACTGTAATCACAGTCGCGTCTTAGATGCATCGTATTGTATCGACCTTATGATGCGTGCACAAAACTGTTGAAAAAAAAATTTAATTTAATAACCGTTATCGTATATTATCATTGGTACATCGATCGATGACATAATGTGATAGATAGTCATTTGTAAAAAGAAATTGTAATGTGCAATAATATATTCAATTTTCAGACACGATCACCGAATATATTATAAATTTTAATTCAACAAACATCATCGTGACATTATTGTTGATGCATCGATCGATGATGACTAGTTTTTAAATGTAATTATTGAATTTTATTATCATTTTTAATTTAATGACCATCGTGAAATTATTGCTGATGTGTAGATCAATGTGTAATAGGTATAACACATCTATAAAAGAAATTGTATAATATCTTACATGATGTATTTTGATGTACCAAATCTTCCAAACACTGAACATTAAATTCATTACAAATTTGCAATACTATTATAAACCATATTATAAACCATAAACTACCCTGTTGGACGTCCACGTTCTGCACAACTCCGATCGAGTGTAATGCCGTACGGAGGTAACTGAATTACGAGGCTTAGTCGCCCTTATTGATGATTTCGGCCTCCTGTATATCTTCAGGTGCCATATCAGTATCGCCCCATCCCCATATAGCTCCTTCGTGTGTATGATCATGATCGTTCATTCGCTCGTATTTCGAGCCATCGCCCGTTCGGGCGGCACGATTCTTTATCATGCTGTGCCCCACGGTCTTCAAATCGTACGCCCAACCAATCCAAGCAAAGAAGTCGATGAAGGCGGTAGTGAAGTTTGTGCGATAGTTGCCTAATTCGGCGGCCTTGTAGTCCCACGGGAATACGTGATGATAATTGTGCCAACCCTCGCCGAAAGCGCCGATGCCAACACTGTAGCTGTCGGTGGGGCTAATGGAGCTGTGACAAAGATATGAACGCGTTTCGCTTATCGATTTTTGTTAATCAAATTTGTTGTACGGTTTGAAATAGACTGAATGACAGAGAGGTGCATTTTTAGTGATACTCACTTGTCATACGGTTTCATGCCCCAAATGTGAGCCGCGGAGTTCACCAACCAGGTCACGTTCAGCGACAACGTGTATCTGAAAAGGGTGGCGTACCACGCGTACATGGGTTTCTCGTTCCAATAATGGCATGGTATCCATGTAGGAAGCAGGAAGCAGAAAACAGGCATCAGAATAATGTAAAGCCTGTAATATAAGTTCATTTTGACGAATAAAGTTGAGCGGTAATCTTTTCTTAACAACCGCGTGATATTAAAATTTCACTAATTTCAGATATGAAACGGTATTTTCGTCGATGAAGAGTCACCATACCTGCGTTGCCAGACAACAACAAAATCTTTATCGAGATCGCTCATATCGATTGTGGCTCCCTTGCTGATGACGTCCGGGTGCTTACGAAGCAAAAGCCAGCCCATATGCGAGAAGAAGAAGCCTCTCTGTGCGTTATGCGGATCCGCGTTTGTGTCCGTAAATTTATGATGAACTCGGTGATCTCTCACCCACTCGTAAATGTGATTCTGTAAAACAAAAATAAGTAATTATAATTTTTAAATAATATTAATATTTTCTTAAAAAAATTAGTCTCTAGAGCATTTTTTATATTTTGATAATAATATTAAAAAGTATCTGTAATATTATTTTAAATTCTATATTTAAGATAATAATTACTAAATTTAATAATAATAATTATTATTTTTCTAAATGCATATGAATATGTTCATATAATCAGCATGATCGGGAGACTTACTTGGAAAGCTGTGGTCTGCAAAAGCATAAGAATAATTCTCATTGGCCATTTCGCTTTGTAAGCCCGATGAGCCCATAGTCTGTGAGCACCTGCTGTAACACCAACAGCAGCGAAAGAAGCAACAAAAATACCTGAAAAGATAAATAAAATCAGATATGACAATATCATAAGATCTTTCACAAATAAAACACTTGTAATTATTATTAATTTATAGACTGTACTAGTTTACGCTATTGATATCTACTCTTTATGTTGTTTTTTTCTGCAAATTAATTGGTTGCAATTAATATTATCTATATATATTATATATATATATTATTATATATATTTATATATTATATAAAACAACACTCGAGTCTTAAGTTTTAAAAGATATTATACATAAATAAAACGTACTCCAAAGAAACGTGTAAAATCTGGCAACCGTTATTAAAATATACAATCCATAAAGCGCTCCAAGATGAAGGTAAGCAAAAGCTATCATGTTTCTCCAAACAATCTTCCATTGATATTTAGGCTTCAAGGTTTGTGTCTTTTGAATTGACAATTGTTGCGTCACAGCCTTCTCTGCCGCCGATTTTTTTTGCGACACATCCTGCTGGGAAGCTTCGAGGAATAAAGTTGCTGAACTGCCGAACAAATTCGGCGCCATGTTGCTAGGACTATCTATAACAAGTATTTACATCTCGAAAATTAAAGTCACGTTGATATATATGTAATTTGAAGAAAAATTTTTAAAAAGCGCCAAGTATATACGTTGTATGTGTGTGTGTGTTTCTTTAAGAAAAAACTTATACTAAATCCAAATGATAATATTTTTATATTTCCATCATATAAGAATCTTTTTATTTTAACCTAAACGGTTATGCATATATATTTCAATAAAATATAGATTTTAATCTCGAAGAATTAAAGAGAAAACAGTATAAAATAAAAAAATTCCAAAAGGAATTTGCATTTACATACTTTCGGACAAACTGAATATATCGAATAAATAACGTATAATTCTTAAACATTTTTACAATACATTATTGTGCATAATTATTATTATAATTAATAATTTACATACTCATTGCTTATATCTTTGTGCGCCAACTAAATGAATGCCAACAAAAAAAAAAGAAATCGATACTAATAGATCTCAATAGCGTTTTGCTCATTACGAATATTCAATTTTTATTATTTCTTCTTTTCTACGTGAGAAGAATCGAGGAATGGCCTCCATATTGTCATGCCACCATTAACCAAAGATTCATGATTCTTTAATGACTCTCGACGTACGTTATGTACATCCACGCAACGATCTTATTATGGCTTTCTAGAACATTACGTGTGGTTAATATATGCGACACACGTGTGGAAAGCGCGCATGCAAAAAAAAGGGAATTCTCTAAACGATGCGCTTTCAACACACCAAACGAGTGTCCGCGGTCTGTCTCGCGGAGAATGATATTCTTCAATTGTGTACGCGAAACAGAGTGCAGAGTTTTTGCACGAGCCCGCTACGATGTCGACCACATTAACAGCCCTTCACGACGAAGAAGTGGTACGCGATTGTTGCATCAGAGCAACCTCGTAATCGCCGGTGATATTACATTAGCGCGCAATCTCGTTGCGGTTTAGCGAAAAGTGGATTTTTATTTCGTATTACACTTATCTTTGCTAAAGCTTCGTGACCAATCATCGATCCCTTACTTCTAAAATCATGTCTCGTGTGCCGCAAAATCCTCGAAGAACCGTTAAAAATTATTACATCGCCGATTTAAAACTGAAAAGTAACTTTCGTGAAGGATTATAAGCCGCAAATTGATAGATTTGAAAAATAGTATAAATAAAATTTCCAGTAGGAAAAAATAACGAACAAAGGATTTTAAGAGTGACAGTTACTTCTCCAAACGTAACACAAAGTAAATCAAGTACCGATAGATACTTCAGTCGGCCTAGAAGAAATGCTCAGAACTAAAACGCGCATTCTTTCTCCTATATTTTATACTACTAATTACACGTCGTTCCTTCTCCATACGCACTCTAAGAGATTGACGATGAGTAAAGATTACGCGAGTTATGTAGGTTGCCCTACTTTAAATATTCCTTTCTTTCAGTAGTCTGCGTTCTCTCGATGTCGAGAGTTTACGTATAATTTAACGGAACCTGATTCACGATATTGCTACTGACATTATGGATTTTACATCCGGAATAAAATTTATCGATACCGCGACAATGTGTGTGTGTGTGTGTGTGTGTGTGTGTGTGTGTGTGTGTGTGTGTGTGTGTGTATGTGAACGTTTATGCCTTTTATATATCTATAATATATCTATCTTTGTCGTATCATTATTCTAAATTACTAACGCTTTCTTGAAGAGTTGTAGTATTATCAATCAGATCGAAAGTGTTACGGATCATTTGGCGAGAGACATCTGCGAGGCGATTTAGTCAAGAAACTAGTTTCTTTTATTTTCTCTGATTTACACTACACAATTTTTTTCTCGTAAACTCATAAAAAACTAAAAATAAAAGTGATGCGTATAAATCTTAATAGATTGTTATAGATTTTTTATTTTGTTTTTTTACGTAACGTTAACTTTATAATGTATTAAATAAAAAAAGTACACATAAATCAAATTTTTCGGCTTATTATTGCTTAAATAATATTATTTTATAATATAATTTTTTTTAAATAAATGTAATACTAAATTATTATCTGATTAATCTTAAAATATAACAAATAATTTACATTTTTTGGTGTTTTATGTCAGAGAAATTTAATATTATTTAATACTATTAACATAAAAAAATGTTAATGTCACGAAATAGCTCTTTAGGAATAAAAATAACTTTAATAAATATATATCTCTTTTTTTTTCTTTTCCCTATATATTTTATAATAATTATAATTCATAGTATTATGCTATCAGTCTTGAAGCAATGTACATGTATTCATATTGTTTTAATTTTCAGGATTAGATAGAAGTAAAAATTTGAACATTACTGCGTTGAAAGTGTTCACATGTTAAACGATTATTTGTGACGGACATGTTTGCGCTTCGCTGACTGTCAATCAGCATAGACATTCGCAGAACACAAATGCAACATAGTTTGAGCGAATGCTTGACTTACGCTAATATTAACTCTTTGCCTAGAGTAACCAGGTTGACATGCTATTTCCAAAGTAGCTTACGCTCTTCTTCTTTAACAGTATGCCATAAATTCTTACTTAACCGTTCAATTTAACGACGTTAAAAGATAGTTAGATACAGTTAGAAGAAGAGAGGGGAAGGAACTTTCTTTAGAGAACTTTACAGCTATCAAAGAGAAAGTTATATAATTAATACAAACATTAATGTTACTCCCGATCTTAATATAAATAAGATATTTATGATTAAAGGAAATTTATATGTTAATTGCACGAAAATCATTATCCGTCACAGAATCAGTTATAATTAAATCCGCTTTATATGTACAAATCGCGATAAAATTTAAAAAGGAATTCTTTTCATAATCTTTCATAATCTTTTATACATTAGAAAATATTTGAAGAATCGCACACATTTGTACAAAATTATGATTCATGACAGAATCAAGTTAGATATTTAAAATTCTATCATAAATTATGGATTGACGGATTAAAACAGAATTTAGGAAATTACTATTTACAGTTTATTTTTTGGAGATTAAAATTATATTATTTGTGTAACACAAATGCATTTTAACAAACAGCTGTAATTACTTCCATAATTAGCTGTTCAATTATTTGTCAAAGTTTTGAGCCTTAAACAGATAAAAATACTATTTTTTATTACCACCGTTGTAGGCTCAATTTTATTTTTTAGTGTAGGTGTTAGCGGCAACCATCATTTTTCTTGTTTTTCTTTGATCAAAAGAGAAAAGATCCACATGACTAGAGGTTAATTACGGATTCACTTCATAAGTCAGTGGTACAGCTATCTCCTCGTTTTCTGCAACTACATTACTGTTATGCATGTGGTAAAGAACGTATGAATGATTCTCGTGAAAGCGCTATCGAAAACGTGTATCTTTCTATTTTACAACGCTTGAAATTTTATGATAATCAAAGATGATTCACAACAAAAATAAAGCAGTTTTAATTTATTGAAACTATGATTCACTTAATCTTTAATAACAAGATTATTATGATCAGTTTCATTTAAAAACCTTATTTAAATTGTAAAAAAAAGATATATATTTTTATGCGTTCGTAATCAATTCTTAGATTGTTTTAAGCAATGTCTTAAGATGCTAATACAGATCTGTGATTGAAAACATCTTAAAATAGTACTTAAGATCTTATTTGTATTGGATTTAAGCTGTTTATACTTATATAATTATAATGTATAACTAAATAAATAAATTTCAGAATTTACGTTTTATAAATCTTTGTATTTGCGATATATAGACGATTAAACTCTTAGATATTGATATAACGTCATGTTAAATAATTTAAAGTTTGATAACTTGAAATTAATAATACCCACGTAACTGGGGCAACTGTCGTAATTATTGCTGCTTTTGTCAGTTGTAGTATTAGAATGAAAAGCATTATGTATCTATTAAAAATGTTTTAATATTAAATTAACAAAAAAACTCATGAAAGTATTCTCATCCAAGTATTGAAAACGCGAAAGAGATCAAGGAGCCAAGATAAAAGTTAAAAAATGTATGCTTATCCTAATTAAATATTTCATTAATTAATTAATTAATTCATTCATTTATAATTATATAATAATTCTTGTATTATAATTATGCTATAAAAAAAATTTTGTGTATAATTACAACTATTATTGCAAGTAATTTTGCGAGTAAATAATTAAAAAAATGTTTATTACATGATAAAAAAATGATAAAATAAGCACCTCAACTATTATGTGCTTAAAGTGTGGCAATAATTGGGACGGTTACCCTAATAATGATAAAATTAATACGCAAAAGTAAAACATTAATTAAAACTACTTCTAGATTGTACAGGCTTCACAGCGTGCCGGGAGATGCACTTATGCGTGCGTTTCTCTTCCGGAACGTACGTAGGCTTGGCACGAAGAAGTGTCATCCTAGTAAAAGTGCTTGCGGCATTTCAAAACGGTACATGATGTAGTCGGACAGAATACGTTCAAGGCGGAGAAAGGGGACGGCGGTAGAGGGAAGATGAAGAGAAACGAGAAAGAACATAAATAATGCTACGCTTGAGTAGGAACAGGTTCTCCGGAAAGCAGGCCAATGGCGTCTTTAAGGTCATTGCCAATCGCGGATCGAAATTCCTAGTCTTATAACGGAGCCTGAGGTGGTGCAAGGCTCTCGGATGTGATCGTGTAGCACCTCACATTTTCGACCGGAATGACAGGTTTCGGCTGTATTTGATACTCAATAAGGAAATTGTACGAAAAGCATGATTTTTATCCTCATCGGAAGTGAAAGAAAATTCACGCACGAGCACGTTTGTTGTTCTTATCTGTGCAAAAACAAAAAACAGCGTCGCGGATAATTTGCGTCTTTCAGAAAAGGAAATACGATAAAACAATAATTGTTGAATATGATTAATAATTGAATTGGAAACTCGCAATGCAGGAATGATTTTTCAGTTGCGCGTTAATGTTATGGACCGTAATGATGTAGATCGTTCTTCGTATTATTAATGACCGAAAAATGAATCGTCGGATGCTCGTCGATGATTGGAAAGAAACGGAGGATGTTAAAGAGGAACACTGACCTACTAATCCTACAGCACGTGACGTTTTCTCTCGGGATTCAACGCGTGCTGCTACACGTAGTATCTGACAAATAATGTACGACTTTCTTTTGAGGCGAAACGTACGTACTCTTCAGTTTGTGATATCGCCTCGCGTGCGGATCCGTATGTTTAGTCAACACTTAATGCAACTCGTGCAGTATAACAACGATATATCCTTCAAGTCGGGAATCTTTCACAAAATTTTACTTCCCTTAAAAAGATGCGCTCTTTTGTGTCCTTCCTTGTGTAATAATACAATTACGAGACTACTAATTGCGTAAAGTAATCCGCGTGGTAGCTGCAGAATGGAGTCGGTACAATGAACTGCATTTCGAATGTATCATTGCGATTTAGTTCGTCCTAAATAAATTATCATTAATAGAGACATAATCATATTCTTCTCGACATTGTGATTATAGGGATCATTCTCGATAATTGATTGTAATTAGATTTAAATTATGATTAGTGAGACAGGTCTTAATTATTTTCAAATCTTAAGTATTTTTCAAAGTGCATAATAGTGAAGACTAATACATAATGATGTAAACACGCGAAATGGTATAATGATGTTTGATATGATGATTACTGTAATTATTTTTTACTACAATGGGCGATGCTTTCTTTTCGTGTCGGCAGTACAGCCTTTCCGTTTCTGTATTTCCATTTCTCCGTAATTTTACTTTCAGTTGCACGAATTGCATACATCTGAAACTCGAGCAAGTGTTGCAACATAATTGTGTTACAACAAAATTACTCTCACTCGCTAGCACGTAAATCGCTTCGTTACTTTGATTCCAAGTTATTACCATATTTTAATGCGTTTTGTCATTGGATTATAAAAATTAATAGTAATTTTTCTTACATAAGAATCGGTTTTTCAAACCATCTTGTCTAGCCATCTCGTTAATTTTTATAAATACGCAAAATACATGACGTACATTATTTTTGTTATGTATTTTACGCATTTATAAATGCATAAAATACATGACGTACATTAACGAGATGAATAGACAAGATTCTTGTGTAAGGAAAATTACTATTAATTTTTACAAATTAGTATGGGATTTTTTTACATTTTACGTGTTGTATGAATTAAAAACTACTTATTATGTTAATGTGTTTTCGTTCGATCTTATCAATCCACTGAATGTTTTTACTTGTGTTTTAACTAATGCACGAAAAAAAGTTCATGTTTCCATATCAAAGCAGAATATATAATAACTGTGATATATAACATATATTACGTTTGTTAGCATTATTATGAGATTCTATTCAATTCCACTCTAATAAGTAAGGCAACCATTCAAGAAAGTGTGCCATACAAAAAGTTTGTTCGCTCGACAGATGGGAAGAAGCATCAGCAGATAAAAGAAATTCACTACCGCGTGTGTGATTTATTCGCCATTTTACATTTGTTACGTATAGTCGCCATTTTACATTTGACTAGCAACAATTTAAATCAGTGAAACAATTAAGCAAATTCTTTTGAGAAAAGAGTACGCAATATATAGTACACCTAAAGAGTCAATTTTAAAATTTAGTTAAAAAATTAATTAATTATAAATTAAATAATAAACTTTTTGATTATATATATAATTAATTCATTAAGGCTTATGGTTCATAAGCCAGCAAGCTCAGTCAAAAAATAACAATTAAAAGTAAGATCGGAGTATAAGAAAGCATTCTAACATAAAAAGAATGCTGCAAAATTCAATTTTGCAACTATTGAAATAAACGAATTTCAAAAAATTGACTATAAAAAACAACTGATAACATTAATCGATTTTTCGAAAAAAAAAATTAAAAAATTATATACAATTTTATCTTAAATTTATTTTATATATTTTTTTTTTGCACAAAACCCAAATTGATTTACCCATGAGTTTTATAGTCATAAGCCTTATAGATTAATCAATAACTGTTTAATAAAAGCATCAAAATTAATCAATTAATGTTTTACAAAAATAGTGAGATTTATAAACATTGATAAAAGGGCAATTCTTTACAGATACAAAGTATTAAAATGGCATTGATCATATTCTACACAAAATAAATGTATACGATCAGAATATTCTACACAAATGTATTGTACACAAAAAAATTGTACGAGGAAAAACTGTACACAAGAATTATCCTTAAATTAAAAATTATACACGAATGTATTGTGCGTAGGAAAACTCTCCACTACACACTTTTAATTCAAGGATAATTCTTGTGCACAGTTTTTCCACGTACAATTTTTTGTGTACAATATATTTGCGTAGAATATTCTGATCATGTACAATTATTTTGTGTAGAATATGATCAGTGTCGTTTAAATAAAATTAAGATAAAATTATTTTTGACAATTTATGTTTCGGGAAAGAAAATAGTAAAGTTATTTTTCATTTTCAAATTAATACGCTTCCTTGATAGAATATTAATTAAAAATATTTTTATGCAAAAATTGTAAAAGTTAAAAAAAAGACGTCCTATTTAAAAAATTTTGGAAATTATTTTGCAAAAAAATTGTATTCCGTACTTTTACAAAATTATAGTCGTGCAATAAAAACCAATTGTATAAAAAATAATAATTCTAAGTATATTTTGTAAGAATGTAATAGTGTGACAAAAAATAATCTTGTTTTAATAAAAAGTTTTTTACTTTGTGTGTATTATATAACAATCAACTGTTACTCTATGTAAAACGCAACAAATGCAAATAAAATCGCAACGCCTTATAATAAAAACTTTACATTTAAATTTAAATTTACGTCACATCTAAGAAAAAATAAGAATATAATTAAACAAATTAAAAAAATTTACAATTAGTCGTATACATTTGTATATAATATATATTTATAATAATATCAATGTACTCATAATTACATAGCAAATCTATGCAATTATGTGATTGTAATCATTTTTTATTTTTTTCCTAAACTAATACAAATAACTGTAAATAAAACAAATATTTTAGTATAATTTAATAATCAAAACTAATATTTTGTTTTATACATATTTTAAGAAGAATTTTAATATGAAAATTTTGTTGATTGCAATTACATATCCAGAATTAGCACACTGTTAATATCTCTTTTTTAATTTATTAAACAATAATTATGTTTTAATATGCGTAATAATGTGTAATATGTAATATATGTAATTGTTAAGTGACAGTTCAAGAGATCAGAAAAAATGATGGATCGTTAACTTACGATTAAGCGACGAATTAAATGTACTTGGGCGAAATTGTGAATATCTTGTCGCGGAGTAACACAAGACAAGAAACACGGGGGACCAACTCTTCTGGATGGATAGTCCGACCTGGTGGCGAGTTCACTACGAAATACCGAGATGCTGCAGCGTATGTCCCACTTATCAACTTTACGCCGCCCCGCGCAAAATGACGACCGTCAACGAAACCCCCCGCCCGTTGTGTCGGTGCCCTAAAAAGCACAGCTCCTGTATGAACAGACGACGGAAGTGACAGGTTGCAAAAACCGAGAGTTGTATGGTTTGCTTTCTCGAAATCGATTGTTTCTATTGGACAAAACGCACGCCCATTCTCATGCTCTTAATTCGCGATTCCGGCGTTATGTTGCAATTTGCCAATTATTTTGTTACTTTGATTATCATATGCAAATCATACATATATGCTCATGCATTGTACACAATATCTTAGCATTTAGTATTTGAGAAGAATAATTAGATATTTTTGCCGTACACAGAAAAAAAAATTACTCTCAAATTAAAACTTATGTATTAAAATTAACACGATCCTTGTTTCATATATAAGCAACAATATATAATCTTCTTAGAAGAATTAAAAATCTTGAATTTCAAGATGTTATAGTTTTATTTTAATATTATAAATATTATTTTTAAAATATGATATAATTGTTGTGATAATTTTATTCTAAGAAAATTATAATCTTTGATTTAAACATGTAGTATTTTCTATCCAATATTTTTCCTTTCCATTCAAGAAAATTATTCTTAAGTAACAAGAATATTATTTTCTTGATTAAACTATAAAATTTTAAAATAAATCTTTAAGTAAATCTTTTTAATTTAACGCGATATAATCTTATTTCAAGATTTCCGTTTTGAAACCGAAGATATTGGTAAAACAAGAATGTTCTTTTTTTCTGTGTATGTTTCCATGTACATATGTATTGAAAAGAATCGATTTAAAATCAGGCAATGACATTGATATTATCAAAGATATTATCTTTAAATGATTAAAATAATACTATACTTGGTATATATATATATATATATACTATAAAAATATAATGTAATTTTTATTCCAATAAAAATTGCTATAACTTTTTCTTTAATTTATTACCCACACTTTCAAAAAGTTTTCTGCCATATATCTTTCAGAAAGCTTTTTGAAAGATATTATGCTGTATAAAATATCATGTACACCTATATTATGTATTGTTTAAAACATCGTACATATTAATAAAATTGTTATACATATATTTGTATGTATTATCGAATTAAGTTTACTTACAAAAATAAATTCCCGAAATTATTTTCTGTAGAAATTAATTTTTATATATTTGTATTCCATTACTTTTCTATAAATTTAATAATAAAGTCATAAATTTATGAAAAATTATTACCGCATGATAAATAATGATAATTAAAACGGCACTAATATTGCAATTCAGCTGGAGAAAAACAAGAGCTGCATTTTGTGATCTTCTTCGCAGAAGGCGAGAAAGAAACTTTAGTGGAGGCATATTGTTAGCTGAGACATAAACTTTTTGTTAAATGTTCCAACGTTTTGCACGCAAGATTTTCCTTAATTACAGACTTTAATTTTTCACGATGATATTCTGAAATTCCTTTCTAAGAAAATAGTTTATTTCTTAAAAAAAAGTATAAAAATGTGTGAAGCACAAGAAGAAATCGGACATTAACCTAATTTAACATATTTCATGGAGGTGACATATTTTATTTTAGTCAATCCAATAAATAATTATCTAGTTATTACTTATTATATATATCTATAAATTCTGCAGTAAATATATTTAATAATATGTATAATTCATAGCTTTATAGACGATATTTTAGACAATATACAATATATTGTTGCTAACAAACATTTATGACACCAATTTTATCTGTTTAGATATGTAAATTTATACACACTGCATTAATAAGGTTGAATTTAATTTTAAAAATATATCATTTTTTTGTTCTTCCTTTTTTATGTAACACATATTATTTGCAACATGCAATTAGAATATTCTATGCATTAATAGTTGCGACAGCTTACATTAATAAATTGTTCTCTATTTTTATCACTGGATTTTTATTTTATACTTATATATTTACATACAATTATTCTAACGTTGAAATTTACATTCGTTATAGGATTAATCATGGATTTCCTAGTTACTCAACCGCAAAAAAGATTTAATAAATTCGTATATAATTAAATGTTTCTAAATATAGTTGTATTATAGAAGTAGTACTGTATATTATAGTCTGTAACATGTTTATGTGACGGGTTATAACAAACGTCAAAAATACAACAACTAGAGTTTAATCAATTAATTTATATTGACAAATTTATATTAAAAAATTTAAGAGATAAAATGAATTACTTATTTATCAATGTCTATTTTAATTATAATTACAATTTTTAATTTAATTAATCTTTAATTAATTATAATGTAATGTTTATCTTTTAAATTTCACGTAAAAGCAATATGTAAAATGTTAAATAATAACTAAAAACAAAATTATAACATAACAAAGAAAGTAAAATTTTAACAAAATGGCTAACAAGCTTGACAGTAAAATGGTGTTAATCCGAAATTTGTTGTATCAACATTCGGATGATGATGAGTATCTTTAAGTGGAAATATCATAATATTTGGTGGAAAACCCTAGACGGTAATAACCAAAATATTCATTGGACCAAAGTTTTCTATAGCTTAGATCACTGAGTTTTTATTAGATTATCAGCGGGTTTAGTTATTAACTGCAGGACATTTGCGAGAATCGGATTTGTATAAATTGGGATAAATCTCTCCTCTTTATTAATGTTGTGATACAGAGGCGGAAATTGACTCTGCACATTTTTTTTATCAGTGTACTTCACTGATTTCCAGACCAGACACTCAGGAAATTAAATCTGACAGAAGTGCTGTCCCGAGGAAAGGTGGCATTCTCTCACCTTAGACCTGCTTCAAAGACTGTTGAATAGGTTGAGGTACAAAGGGGGATACCCCAGATGGGATTAAGTTTTGGTCTCCATTCGTTTTTTTATCCTAACTTCTAACTCCCTACTAAATTAAAATAATAATTAATTATAGAAAATTTAAAATTTGAATACTAAATCGAGTATGTAATTCAGTACACGAATTATGGTCAAAAGTAAAAACTGTTCAAAGATTAAAAACTAATTTTTTCCTTTCTTTCATTACACACGAAATATTAAATCAATTAATCCGTTAGAAATTTGACGAATTTCAGAGAGAATAACTTTGGTTTTCAAGAGATAAATCGTAATTTAATAATTAAATTTTATTCGGTATCTAAGTTATACATCTATATTCCGTCAAAATAGAGTTGTTGCCTTAACAGAACGTGCACGATGTTAAAACCAAGTAAGAACGGAATTTCACGTCCCTTCGTCAAACATTTGTTGTGCATAAATTGCCAGTTCAATAACATTGGGCAATATTGATGTAGGAATGACGAGACGTGGACGCTGCAGAACTTTGTCAAGGCTATCCTTTCTGGTTGGGATCTCAATAGCAATATCCATGTTATATTACTACACTAAATTTAATTACAATTAAATTAAATAAATGTCAAATTTTCCAATTTTAAAAAACGTAAATAGCTTTATATAAAAACAAATTGTAATAGTTACAAATGCGAATCAAAGAACTAAATCAATAAAAATAATTTTAAAATAAAAAAACTATATTATTTATAGTTATTTGTTTCGACTTGCACGTGTTTGTGAAATAAGATTTGAAATGCAAAGTATGGTTCTATTCAGTTCGTCATTAAATATATGTATATTTATATATGTAAAACATATATGTATATCATTGCAATCTTTAAAAAATATTTCAAAATCTTAAAGCAGTGGAAATCAAAATTGAAGCGCAAACCGTAGCCAAAGATTTACTGATAAAACAAAGTTCTTTTACAAACAGCAACGCGGCATGCGCTGCAAACGACAAAGGAAGTTAGAACAATGAGAATACTTGAAAAGTATTACTTAAAGAAAGAATATCTTTGGTTTGAAAACGCAATTTTTATCCTCTAAATTTTATAAAGTACTACTCTAAAAGAGTGACAACCTAGCTAGTACAATTTTTGGTTCATTATTGTAATGAAAGTTAAAACTCACTTCTATAGAGTAAACATTTGTTCCTATAGAATAAAAACAGACCTTATACAATTTTTCACTTTATGATATTAATAAAATACATTGAATTAGAATATTAACATTACAATATTAAATAGATAGCCAATTTAATAGTACTGATGCTAATAAGCATCTATATCTGCCCCCTAAAATTATAAAGAATTATTAGGAAAAGTATTATTTCAACCATGATTCGAACTTGGACCTACTTACATTCCGTAGGTATCTTAACCAGTTCGACCACCGAGACATGCTAATACTTATCGCAACAACTGATTATGTTAGTTTCAATACATGTTGACCTTTCAATACGTTCTCCTAACATTAGCTGAAGTAATATTTTTTGCAGCATTTGGGGAGAGAAAAAAATCATAATAGATACTTGTTAATATTATTAAACTAATTATAAATTTAATATTGTGATATTATTATTTTGACTTAATTAAAAAACTACGGTTTAAAACCGAAAATATTTATTGGGAGCACGGAAAATAACGACGTGCAATTTTAACGCATTATATATATGTACACATATATAATGCGCAGAATATATTACACATATATAATCACATAAGAAACCTTAAAATACTGCTATGACCTTTTCTCGATTCTAATTGATTTTATGTCTGTCTAAAAAAACAAATTTTCTAAAAAACATGTTTTTTTAACCTTTAAAGGAAAAATTTGAAATTCTTTTTAAATAATATATCTATATAAACATTATTTATATTTGTACAAAATTGTACGTATACAAGATTTCAACATTAAAACTAACAATAGAATATATTAATTTTAATTGTAAACTGTCTTTTTTTTTCTTTCTCTCTCTATTAAAAAAAGATTAAGTATCATGCAATTATGTTGTGTCAACTGAAGTTAAATATGCAATTTTTTTATCTTGCTGAGAAAAGAAAAGTCCTTTAGGATATATTTAGGAAATGCGTGCCAAAGTAACGGTATAACAAAAAAAGACGAGGCATTGAACTCAAATGAGATTGATTAAAAATTTCCTGATGTTAAATATCACTTTAGGCAAACAATGTCGATAACTTAAAGTAATTAAATCAAACATTCTCTATTTATTTTTTAGAGAAATTAAAGATCAAGTGAGAAAAGAAGAAAATAAAGATGTCCTACTTTTAAAAGTACAATTCGTATACGTTATCTATTGTAAATAGGTGACATATTTACTCATCTCGTTCGTTGATCCGTTATTCAATTCTTTGAAAGGGACCCGGCACTACTTTGAGGTAATCTCCGCATAATACATTTTCTTTCTATAAGTACATAATAAGAATACTATAAATAATTTTAAACACATTTTGCAATTACACGTGGCTAACAATATATTGAAATCTTCATAACATTTTCCAAATAAAAAAAAATTGGCTGACATGATTCCAACAGCCTAATTGTATTCTTAAAATGTTAATTCGTAAGTTTCTAAATTACAAGAATGAATCATCATGTTAAGTAATGCTAATAATATTAAAATAAATAAAAAATTACTTAATCGTCGATTTGCATCAAACCTTCTTTACCTTGTATTATAATAAATTAGTATGTAATATGTGAAGTAATATCCAAACAGGAATACATACATTTTAGATATAAATCGTTTAGATGTATATGTCCATATACGTCATACTACAAAGAAATTATTACATAAATAAATATCACGACACTTACATGCCAGACGATAAGTTGCAACTATGATCGCACGTAAATTAATAAAATCATGTAACTAAAGGATTAAATTAATCAGTTATGTAAATTGAGTTATAAACCTTTAAGTCGAGTGCTGTAATTACG
Organism: Monomorium pharaonis; assembly: GCF_013373865.1. Lineage (NCBI taxonomy): Eukaryota > Metazoa > Arthropoda > Insecta > Hymenoptera > Formicidae > Monomorium > Monomorium pharaonis. Next base: position 2,743,396 of record NC_050474.1, on the reverse strand, counting down.
ACCGATAAATTTAAAGTAGGTAGTAGCGATTAAAGCGAGAAAATGAAAAGAAAATCAATGAGTCGACAACCGATGAGAGAATTACAACGGCGCGACGTCGCGGTGGCCGACGACAGACGACCGATACACCGCGCCCTCGGGTAAGGGTTGCGCGGTGCACCAGCAGCATCGCCGCCACCTCCTGGGGAGATGCAACTCTCTCCCCAACTGCAATCCGCGATTTCGATTCTTTTATAATTTATTATACCGATCTTCTAGGCTTGCGTCACAAAAGGCGTGAATACATACGCGCGGCTGATCGCGCGAACGAGAAGAAATTCTTCATACATTTGTGAAAAATAACAAACAGAAACAGTAAAGACAATACTGTACCCGAATGGTCCGGCTGGTTCGATTGATCAGCAGCGCCACTACTGCCATTCGTCGTTCGTCCACGGCGAAGGGGAATACTCGCAGTTCTCTCGGTCGATAACCGAAAAAGGGGAATTACAGAGTTTCAGATCAGCCTTTCGGAAACTCGAGGAAATTTATCTAAATTCGAATTAGATTTAATGGAAATTTTTATTCTAATCTGGATAAAAACAATCTAAATTATCTCATGTTTAAATGCAATTTAGATTCATATAAGTCTGCAAAATATCACCAGAGTGCACGCGAATCTAATTTTACTTTTAATTTTTATTTCAAAGTTAAAATCCAAAATTTGTGATTATTTAAAATTAATTTATTAGCCATGATGTTCTTCAAATAATGTTCTTTATTGCAATTTTGACAATAATTAATATAATCTTTATGTATATAATACTACTGTTGTAAGAATTATATCTGTTACTTTCAAATATCTATAGTATAACTTTATATAATTTACTTGTAAATTTAAAAAATTTTAAAACACACAAGGAATTGAAATGTCCTTTCTAGTTAGTGCTGCCACACTCGGCACATCAGTGAGTGCAAATGCAAAGTAATGAGAATTATAAACAATTCTGTTTTGTTTTTTTAAATTAATATACTAAAATTAAACATTTGATATTGCTATTTTAAATCGTAATAATTATAAACTATATCAAAAAATAAAATTTATTAAATGTTGATTAATACTCAGTAACAAACTATGAAAAACCGAATATTTGTAAGGAAGAATATTTAATATAATGTTAAATCAACAATATAAAATTACAAATATAATTATTTTAGCTAAAAAGTAATAATAATTGCAATATCAAGTATTATTAATTTGCATCAAAAATATTTCTTAGAAAATAAGTCTTTTACTTTTTATTTTAATTATTTTAAATTTATTGCGCATTATATAAATAATCTTTTTACTTATCTTTATCATATCTGTTTGATGTCCTCTCCTTTAAATATAAATTTATATAGATATAACATATATATGTTATACACACCTTTTATGATATATAATTCTAAACTCAGTTAATATACTTCTTTATCTTGAATTAATAAATCTACTGATATTATATTAAATTGTGAAAAATAAGAAGAAATATAATTAGAGTTCTAATCATATCAGGTTCACGAATTATATCGAGTTGTTTCTCGTTCTCATGAAGTGAACTGCAAATGTTGGCATTAACGATAGATTACGAAGACAACATCTATAAATTTCTTCACATTAAACAAAATACCTGAAAGCTTTAAAAGTATTATTATTTTTGTCAAACAAGATATTTGATGCAGTCTATGTGATATATTGTTTAATCTTGTATTACTTTGTCGGAATAACATTATTTATAGTAAATTATTTTTTAAATTAAAGTAATGTCAGTATTTTTTATTTTGATATATACAGTATATCGAATTTTTTATAAATCCATAAAAAAATAATCTATAAAGTTGTTGAACAATAATATAAAAAAACTCATAAAGCTATAATAAAAGATTGAAAATTATAATTAAACTTGACGATTTTAAATACTGTTCTTGAGTCTTTAAATTGTCGTATTGTGAGGAAAATATTGCATAATGATGCATTCTCGCGGTTCCTGAGCCTTTATAGCGCATAGTGAATGCAAAATTGATCAAGACTGTGGTTTTTCTCTCATATAACACTAATATAACATGAGCCACGTATCACTAAATCGATGAATCAATTTCTCTTTCACTTGAATACATATAGGTTTATTAACCGACACACAATTCGATTCTCCATATAACTGTCTTTTCAGAGTACAAGATACTCTTATAAATATTTTTTTTTATAACTCTAAGACTGATAACTCGAAGAATTGGATTTTTATCAGAAAAATTAATTATCAATCCATTTACATAACCGGATTATATATATTCTATTACTACCACATGTTAGCTTTGCTTTAAAATGGAAAGTTTGCTCCAAAATTTAATTGTATTCGATGTTATTATGAGTTATGTCATAACTGAAATTTTTTTGGTTGATTATGAATTCTTATGGGATATTTCTTCACATGTGGACTGGCGCCATCTGCATTGTCAGAAATCCAACTGTGCTGGCACCGATGATGATCACCGTCTACGACGTTACGAAACGGGGGGACCCGGCGCCGTGTGAAAGCCGTCACGTCGCGACGGCGCTCAGTTTGCATTCGTGCGCGCGTTGCTTCGTCGGCAGGTGACCGTGGATTTTTTTTCTTGGAGCTATCCGTCGTGGAAACGTGAGTAATTCATTCAATAAAAAGTAATTCAACCGATCAACCGATAGAATATTTAAAAAAGTAGCGGTAGAGAACTCGACTAGTTAAAATACCAAAAGTTTCAAACCCGCAAACTCAAATACGCGATATTAAAATAAAAAGTGGAATTACTTTACTTTAAACCATGAACATTTCTCAATTAGGTTGATGAGAACCAATCCGAATGCGACGGATGTAACTCGGGATCCTTTGATCTCGATGATACCGGTCGTTGAACAGCTGACCGGCACGAGTCATCCACCGCCGTCGACTCGCGGATTGAATTTTCGAACGCTTCGCGAAGAGATGCGCCGTGCTCTATGAGGACTTTGACCACACTCCATTCTCGACGAAATAACGTCGCCGATCTTTCCCCATCGTCGAGAATTTCGAGCACGTGCGTAATAAAACGATAAGCGGTTGCGTGCGCCCGCGTCACAAATCTGAATCGAATTTAAACTACAGAGGGACTCGGGTTCGTGGAGTGGACTTATCGTCAACGTCAACGTTATCGCAGAGGGTCCATAAAACCGCCTACAGCCGCCTATAGCCCGTTAGATTGTGGATGGTCTTGAGAAGAGGAGCAAGCGTCGCTTTATACTTTATACCGGTAAGTGTCCTTTCGGTAAGTACGCTGTTCCCAGGATCCCGTGAATCGGAAACAGTTAGACAGCGTGTACATTTATACATCTGGTAGGCTCTAAATTGTTAGGATATTTAGATAATATCTACCCGTGCGCGATACATCCGTAGAAATATAATTGACCTATCGATAGAAAACATGTCGTGTAATTGACAAAACTGTGTTATAAATCGTGTTATATTTTTAAGTCAGCGTTATGTGAGACGTTTGAGAACAAATCGTGAATATGATGCGCGAAATTGGACATCAATTACACTCATTTTGATTTTACTGCGTTCCATGAGTAGCCCACTTTTGACATGGCACATATATAATTACTTACAAAATTACGGTGCAATTATTGGTACAATGAAGCGTGTGGGTATATATGTGTGAAATTGAAGGCCAGCGATAATAATGCCTATTAATTCACAAAGTAGACTCAGCAAACAACAAAAGATATATGAACAGCATTTCCCATATGTTCGGAACAAATAACAAGTATTATAAATATTATCGAGCAACATAAATTATTGTTCAGTAGTTCGACAATGTGAAACATATATGCTATATGCTATTAAACTCTTTAACAACTGTTGTAACTTTATCTAATTTAATTGTGAAGAAGAATTAGGTAAAATTAAATGTAGTTTAGAAATATTCCATTTCTTATTGAGTCTTTTCAGAGGGAGAAAGAGAAGGAGAGAAAGACAATCGATAAAATCTCAGTTAACTTTAACGAGTATTCATGGGCACAACTCATATTTAACGAATATTAACGTCAGTTAGTCTAAATAATTGATATTGTTTTTTTAAGAATTAATTATTTTGTAAATCTTGCCCAACTTGATTAATGTATATGTAAATACTTTAATTTTGAAACAATTTATTTCTACCTTAGTTCATTTTAAAACACTTGAAATTTATGACTATAATTAATATTAATAATTTGTCACTTCAGATATTTGTATCCCCATACAGCACACATCTTTCAGAAAGCTTTTTGTAAGATATCTAAAAGATATCTTCTGAAAGATATCTTTTGCCAGAAAGCTTTTTGAAAGATGTTGTGCTACATGGGTCACTACTAATATTTAGAAACATGTTATGACATATTTTCTACAAAAAATAATACTTACGGTATATTCTATTATGTGATTTTTTTTCACAAATAGTATATATATCGCCATTTCATTCTGAAAAAATAAGAAAAACAGAAATTAAACAATTTAAAATATTAATCGCTATTGATGCTATAAGCGGCTTTAATCAGTTGATTATATAAAATAATTATAAATATAAAGATAATTAAGTAAATATTTCTCTATTACTTTTGTATTAATATTGTATTAATATTGTATTGATACTCACGATTCCTAACGTTTTCGCGTATACATCAGAAACACGATGTTGCGACGTGTTTGGTACACCGCTTGTGTATATTTCTTCACCGTTATCTTTACTTGATATAAATGTAAAACTCAAATATATATGAAAACATGTATTTTCTTCTACTTATTTTTCTGTATTGTGTGAGTTGGAGCTTAGCCAGCTTCTAAACAATCTCTAAGATTAGCATATAATTAATTTTTAAGATCACACTTTGTCAAAAATTATTTTAACATTATTCTTAACCTGATATTAATTGTTCTATTAGTAAGCAATATATACTAACAACTTTTTTATATTTTAATTTTTTAATTAGAAGAATTAACGCATTAAATTGGAATGTAAAATATATAAGAGAATTATTTTTTAATGTTATTGATTACTCATTAAATAATCAATTATTAATTTACTTTTTACAAAAGGTTTTCTTCAGTGTTAATAATATAAACTTGTCATTCGTACATTATTAAATTTAAATTAATTAAAATTTAACCGTATATATATATAATTTTAACTGTTGGTTATCATTCATTTTGATGTTAATAAGTCATTTAATTATCAAAATTGTATGCAAGAGAGATTTGACATGTAATGATAATGTTAATGTATATATTTATGCAAATATGGAAACTGGGTTTTATTTAAAAAAAGATTAGATTAAAAAATTTTTATTTTATCCATAATTTTTTAGCAATTTTATCAATAAAAGATAAAAGTTTTTGTTAGTTGTCTCTAACACATGCCGCCACATGTACAAATGTCACATGATTCATCATTATCGAAGTTGTTTTAAGACGTTTCTCAAACCGTGACAGGTACTCGCTTGTCACGTAACGTGTGTATAACACACGTAATCTGGGCGTGGATTGGAATACGAGATTCACCGCATGAACACGCGTTTCCTCCTAAAATGCAGGTTACGCACGATTGTTGAATTCCGAACCTTAATAGTGATATTTGTTCGTTGTTTAATTCTGTTAATATTTAGAAAATATTAACTATTAACAATTGGAACATTATTTTTTAATAAAGTCTTTCTCAAAAATATAAGTTGTCTTAATAAAGACAAATAAAAACCGAAAAAATCTTTATATCATTCTGGATACAATTTTGAGATTTAATTTAGATATATATAGAATGAATTTTACAAATGTAATTGCATGTATATTTCTTTTAATTTATTTATTCATTATCATTTAACACTACGATAGTTTCAAATTGCATTTAGATAGTTTCAGGATTTAAAGACACGATCGTTCTCCTTATGTATCTATATCAGTTTATGCTAACATCAACAACTAGACAACGAAACAAGTGACAGAAAATTCTTGGTAATGAGGAGCGGCATGAAGAACGATTCGACCGTGAACTATAAATTCCGATTAAACAGTCTCAGACATAGATGAAATGAAGATGATGCTCTAAACGATATAAATTGGGTCACCTCGTAAATTGTAGAATGAATTGTCGATCGTGCTCTTATCTTTTATATTTATAACAATACTTTCTATGCATATCGATCATAATTACCAAGCGCAGGATAGTATTCTCCATGATTCTGTGATGCTGGCAGCTTTCACTTTAATGTACTCTATTATGACATGAGGGCACGTGTTTTTAATTACCTCTCTCGCATTAGAATCTAGTTATTGATTTTGTTCACACGTTGAAAGACTTTAAAATATAATCATCACGTATTAAAACATATTTAATATTATCTTTTCTGCCTATATATTAGAGAAAAAAAGATTCCCTTGGGTACATGTATATTTTTATTACAAATCTCCGTGATAAAAACACCATAATAAGTAGATGTTGTTTGTATTATAGTTCAATGACATTTTACGTTAAGTAATTTCCGTGTGATATAATCAAGTTTAAGTACATTGCGCAAAATTGATCTGAATGCTTCGTTCAATTGACATCTATTACCGTCAACTTTGATAACTAATAAGCATCATGCCTTAATTAGACATATTACTTTAAGTAATTTTTTAACATCTAATAAAATTAATAAATCAAAACGCCGTAAATATTTATATAATTATTATAATTTTATTCATATAATTATTATAATTATATTCACATAATAATAGTACATAATTATATTTGTATATAATTATTCTTCTGTTGTCGGCCTCTTGGTTATGCTGCTCACTTTTCTCAGATTACAATCAATCAAATTATTTCTATTACCTAGACTAGACGCTACATTGACACTCATCGTCACTATTTGTAGTCTTTGACTTTAATTGACTGCGCTTTTACGTGAACTAATTTGTAATTTAATTGATGTAATCTAACTTAACAAATGGGGACTATTTTTTATATTTTTATTATCTGAATTTTATACTGAAAATTATATTGGAGCAATTTAAGATGTAAAAAAGAAAAATATTCCTTTAATATCTTTAGAGTTGAAAATACTCTAAGACGCACTTTTATGAAAATTATCTCTTTACACGTGTTACATATACATTGCAAATTTATGTATCGTAATTATGTTACACCATTATATTACTCAATTGCATTATTCCAAAAATGTCAACATAAATTTTTTCATTTAAATTGCCAATTTTTGTGAAAAATGATAATTTATGCGCAGTTACTTTTATTACGTGTTTACAACTGATAGTTTTGCATTAATCACTATCAAACTTGAAAGACTGATTAAAGTTTATCAGGGAAGGGTTGCGTAGCTTTACGAGTTTACGCAATTACACTTAATTAATTCTCGTTGCCTGTGGTGCCGATAATTTCTTTCTTCGCGCATTGCTCATTAAGTTAGCTCCTACCGTGCAGAATTAGTTGTAAAAATTATACAACGTTTTTAACATGAAAAACTATTTTAATATTGCTCCAATTAAAAACAATAAGTTGATCAAAGCCACTGCCAATAAGATAATGCGATTAGAGGAATTGATATATTTGTTCAAATATAAATTTGTCGATAACACACGTGGATACCCCGTATTGTCACTTCTTGTGTCGGATTTCTAATGAAATTATTACGGTTAGAGTCAAGTATGATTACCATTCCACAACAGAAAAGAACTCGTAGTCCACTATCGCAGTGAGCTCCGCGATGTATTTATAGCTCATTAGACTACAAAAATACATGCTTCGTCTCGCACGCATGTCGGAGAACAGGAAATCGAGAAATAAGGTTGCGATGATGCAACTTTCACTGAAGGATTGCCCGTTATACAGGTTATACGGTAAAATTTAAAAAGATATTTCTATAACCGAGAGAAAAATAATAGCGCAATTGTATACGGAATATTTCCTGAAGATGTCTCAATTATACGTGATAGTACGTTACGTTCGCTGCCCGCCTTTGACGGCGATATAGTGAGTCATGTCGATTATAATGTTGTTCAATTCGTGTAATGATTCATTGTGCAATCAATTCATTCACGAGACAGAGAGATCTATGCTTACGCGATTAATCTATATCATTGCTGTGATCTTGTTATCGCTCGATAATATACAATTGTGAGCTCAGGTGTGCGTGATCGTAGGATTATCTAAAAAATAATTATAATTTTGTATAAAAATGTGCAAGAATCGGTTAGCGAAAATTTCTGAGTTGCAAGCAAGCAATGTACGTGCTTTATTAATGTTTTTATTTAAAACTGATACGTTTCTGTAATTTGCGATAACATAAAATTACCATTATTAAACTGTTTTTAACTGTTTGTGGCTAGATATGGTAAAATAGTTATTACTCACAAACTAAAGAGCACAATAGTCTTTCTAAGCGGCCTCTAAACTTTTTTGAATATAATTGTGTATACAATTATATTGAAAGTTGTAAAATATTTTTTTTTTTAGAATTAACGCTGAAAGATTTAAGAGCTAAGATTTAGGAAACAAAGTACACAAATATATTTATCGTTAAAATGCAGATTAGTATGGTTGTTCATATTCACTGTTTATAAAACATTGAAAATTTATTTACTATTTTTATAATGGACTAACTGGTCATTTATCAACTTGAATAATACTTGATTTGTTACACAATATATTGTGTAATATAGCCTCTAGATGATCAATGACGTTATGTAATATTAAATATTGCTTTTTGGATGCTGGATTATAATTTTCTACAACAATTCTGCTAATAAAGATTTGAAAATACTTTATTTTAAGATGATTTGCCGCCATCGTTAAAAATGGATATACCATTTTATAAAATGGTATCCTGATGAAAGAACGTAAGCAACTTCTATCCCCATTGATGAGAGAACCTCAAATTCATCTCCTATACTTAGGATCTATGGCGCCACTGACGGCGCATCTGTCTCATCACCGACAATATAACGGGTGTGCAGTACAAATTCAGTACACACATTTGTCTAATGTTAGAACGTTACATTATGTTATTCTTTAATGTAGAAAAAAAAGACATTACGCATATAATAAATTTATTAAAATAATAATAATAACGATATATGTAATTGATTTTTAATAACAGAAACAACGTTAAATAACAGATTACGTACAGTGTTAATTTTTAATTATTAAAATCAATATTTTTTTTCAATAAAAATTAGAATTGTTTTACAGAACGTTTACTCGAGTAAGTATACAACTCGAGACAACATAACGCGATGTTGTGAAAAATAGTTCATAAACAATTAAATGAGCTAAGTAAGTAGTAATTGAAATAAAGGAAGGTTATCATTAAAAAGTAAAGGACCGTCTTGTGACAGATACATCATATATATATATATATACATATGTTCATTATCATCAAAGATTGAAAGTGCGATATTCGAAACCGGCGTATATATGAGCGAGAAAATATTGATCGTACATGGCGCGTTTCGTTCGTAATTGTGTCGAGCAGCAAATATCGTATAATTTGTTGCTGAATCCAGCGAATCAATTTTTCGCAATTAAGTAACAAGTCTTGTTTGCATTAAATTAAACACACAAAGTAAAAAAAAACAACGGCTTATAAATTTTAAAAATTATAAATAAAATCATAAATAAAATAAGGACAAATTCTATCCATCTACTATTGCTTAGACAACTGCGTCAGGAGTAGAAACCTCCCATTTCCGTCAAGATAATTATGTTTGATGACGTATTGCATCATCAGAGAACCATGAAAATAGAGGTACCTCGTACATTTTGTTCTATCCGTCACTTGCTCGAACACTGCATGAATGTAAACACCATATACTTTGTTATTCTCCACGCGTTTTTATTCTAAAAATTTTGAATAATTGCATTGAATGTACATTATATTCAATGTATTCAAAATTATTTATTAACAATGCTAATATTACTTTTTATTTTGCGTAATAAAGCGCAGGTGTCACGAAAAAATCCCATGAATATAAATGTCGAATATACAATATGTAATTTCGTAAACATAACATTAGATTATTTTTCTAAAATTGTTTTCTAAGCTTATAAATACAATATGAAATTACTTAATGCATCAAGATGATATAGTACGAATTAATTAATATAAACCAATCTAAATGTATAAATTCAATGATTTTTTAAGCCTGTATCAGACTGCATTAGAGATTGAGGATTGCAAATTGAAGATTAGTAATGCAATCAATCAGAACAAAATGGATAAAAGTAAAAATTATTTAATTGAAATTAATCGAATTTTGTCTTTACAATCTTTAATTTTTAGTGCGCAATTTTTTACGGGGTTTATAGATAATTTATAGATAAAGAAAAAATATGTAAAAGGACAAAGCATGTATTACGCATTACGCAATAAAAAAGAAATGTAAAAATATTTTTAGCACATTAAAATTTTATAATCTATTACTACTATGTCTCTATAGAGATATAAATTGTATACAAGTTGTGAATTGACCTTTAGATTTAGAATGAACCGAAAGTATCTCGTAATAGGGCCGGTTCCGCGCCCACATCCAGCCCAACATAATTAAACTCAATATGTGAAATGCCTGAACACAAGATGATGCTTTCTTCCTTGAACAAATATTTTTTACTTTAATGTATAAAACATTAGAATGCAATTAATTTATTTGTCTGTTTAAATTAAGAAAAATTTAATGTCATTAGCTAATAATAATTTAATTTTATACAGGTAATTTATAAATAAAGATGCATTTAGGACATGTGATATTTTTTTTAGTAAATCAGCTTGAACAGAAGAAATATGAAGCATACGATACTCTATATACTTTAGATTTAAGTTGCTTTTGATCATAAGAAGTATCCTATAGCTTTTCGCTTTTGCCACGTGTTGACTTAATATCCTAAAAGTAATGCGAGTAAACACCATTAGTTCAATGAGAAATAGCTTGAGTAAATATAGCCAGCAAGAAGGATATTAAGAAATTCAATGATGTCTTTCAATGGCATTACCTGTCTCTGTTCAAGACAAAAGTTTTTTTTAATATTTCTTATTATATATTTGAGTCTCTTTGTATCTATATTAGTTTATAATACAATTTAAAAGTTTATAATTAATTTATTTTATTACAATTAATAAATTAAATAATTTATTAATTGTAATAAATTTATTAATCATTTAATTAACTTTAAATTTGCAATAAATAAATTAATATAATTTAACTTAGAAATAAAATAGGCGCATATATGATACAGTAATATATTATTTAATAAATTATTATAATATGAAGTAGTATCATTATATATAAAATATTCGAAAAATAACACATAAAATAAACTATGGAGATTATTATTTGTCCGTTACGAAATTTCGTCGAAACGTCGCAAAACTTTATCGTGTTTTGCTTAATCTTGCTGTGTTTCTAGTGAACGTCAAGATCAGTAGATTAAAGCTTTCAAAATCATATCATATAACACAATCATCGGGTTACTATTACATATGTGTTTGAGAATCGGCGACACGCTAATATACAATAACGCGTCTCCGAGAGCACTAATCGATCGAATTCTGAGTCAGCGAAGAAAGGGTGAAGGAAAAGACATGCAAAAAAGAGAGTAATTTTCGCTTCAAATGTTTGCAAGGAAGAATTTTAAACCGGATTTACACATTAACTGAAAAATAATTTTCCACGTCGAAAACAATATCACGTGAAAATTATTGTCTTAATGTTATCAGAAGAAAATTATATACATTTTACAAGATCTTAATAAATTTTAATGTAATTTTTACATATTAATATTAATACTTAATATAATAAGTAATAAATAAATATTTTTACATGTTTATACTCATAATGGTATAATACATTTATTATTCTTATTTATCTAAATTATAATATTTTAAATTTATTATTATTTATATTAAAAAAAATATATTCAAAGCTATACAAGTATTGTGAATCAGATACTTTGTTCAATTTTATAAGATAGAGCTGTGTACATCGTTCTAACATAAATAACAAATTATTTTCGAGTTGAAATCTATCGATTGATCGATTATTGTCACCTTCGAAGTTTGGCGTTAAGGTTCAAAGTAACCAATTATCAACAAATATTAATACTGAAATATTATTACCAAATACTGAAAAAATTGTACAAATTATTTATTTCTGGTATGTTTAGCTATATTGAAAGAAGCTAATATTCCTGTAAGTCTTGATAAAATATGAAGTATCTTGATATGGATTATAAAAATAGCAATATAGTGCTATTGATTATTTGATATAACGATAAATTATCACTGAATCATTATAAATAGTAATACTAAAAAGTTGCATTTTATATTTATAAGTTTTGAAATATTACATTAATTATGATCAGAGATGGAAAATAACACATTACAAGTAGCATATTTTTAATAAATAATAATTTGGTAATAATTTTTATTTGGTGACAATTTTTTACAGTATTAATGATAACGAGTTTTCTATATCAATTTAGTTTTATGGTACATAGAAGACTAATAGTATTTCTAGAAATCTTTTCTGTGAGTAACAATAGCCATATAACGTCGTTGCTTGCACTTTTCATTTCTAATTTTTAATTCTAATGTGTTTAGATAATAAACAGTTATACCTATGTATATCTTTATTATTAATATATTTTTTCAGTATTTAAAATATTGTATATAAAATACATAATATGTATATAAAATACATAAAAGTTATGAGAAAATATTTATAACTTTTATCTATTTTAGGGTTTTTGAAATATGTAAAGGAAACGTGACTTATGCTACTAACATGTTAAACGTAAAACTATATATATACAAATGACTAACACGTTATAATGCTTGGTATAGGTCGAGATATTTTTGCAGAATGCACTAAGTCAGCGTGAAAAATGTTTCCGCGGTTCTGCCAGGCTAATTTACATACCAAGATATACGTAACATGTTAACGAGACGTAACCTTGTCATAATTCACACAAATTTGTGTGTTTAAAAAAAAATATTTATCGAACTCGTCCCAGATAATTATTAGAAACGAGGCTGAAGTATACTAGATGTTTTGTGATAATTCTGTTGCAACATAATTAAAATTTAATGTTTATGGAATTTGCCAATCTAACGTGCTAAATTGAAAGTTACTTAACTGTGCTACTCTTGATTACAGAAAGCAAACGCGAATGATAAAATAATCTCAGAATAAATGATCTCTTTCGATAACAAGTTTTAGAGTATACCTAGAAACATATAATCTTATCACGACGCAGACTTAGTGGACTTCTTATCAGCGATCAATATGTAGTGTCCTAATACATGCAGTATCTCTTCTCGTTTTTATCACAGTATATTCGTATTCAAATAAATAAAATAATTATCAAAGAAAATAAATATGTATGTTAAAAATCCTGAAACTGATCTTTTGACAAATTTAAAGTCCCTTTATGCAATCGAAATGTTGTTAATAAGAGAAGTTAATTGATATATGCACTTGTTTTTGTTTCTAGACCCTGAAGACAGCTCATCCTACAAGATGCAATGTGAAATGTCTATTTCTTGTATCTAAGCTTGTATCGACTTTGCACAACAATCTCTCGATCAATAAATCGAATTACGGATATTGACTGATCTCGTAAAGGTAGCTTGAAATGTAGGGCAACTGAATCAATTTATGTACCGAAAGATCAACGGTAGACCTGTCTTTAGCGTATGACACCTGAGCGTTTTTAAACGATTTCAAATCTTACGAAAAACAAAGCACATTGAAAAAGATGTCGCCAAACGAGGAGAGGATACCGCCGACGATATGTCCCAAGACGGAGACGGATTGTAACGTGAAAAATCGATTGGCGAACGGTAAAACGGTAAAGAATCATGAAACAGCGACCCAGAAGAACGATGACTCGACATTACAGACTGAGTATGTACCGAGGATAAAGTGGCTGGATCTCTGCGCACAATTCTTCATACACGCCGGTTGTCTATACGGATTTTATCTGGTGCTCACACAAGCGAAACTGCTTACAACACTATGGGGTAGGCCAATTTATTGAATCACATGCGTGTTTAATTGCACCAATTTTTATGATTTCAACATTGTAATAGAAATACTGACTCGTACTTTTTATGAAGAAAAGATTTAAACATCACCCTGTAAAGGTTTATAATTTTGACATAAATATTTTTACATCTTTAAAATAATATAGCATACATTTGAACTTGTTCTCGCGCTTTAAAATACGATTTATAATCTCGGTATTGCTTATCAGATAGATGGAGATAAATTTATATAATCTGCATACATAGAATTTAATTTTGCAATCTAATTAAAATATTTGAGTTTACAAATTAGTTTACAAGCTACCATTTCGTATCATATTACAATAAATAAGAAGAGAATAACTAACATTATTTTGTTTATTACATACCATTTTCTAGCTAAAATTTTTTTTAATTTATATTATATTTTATCACTTTATAATAATAACTAATATAACTCAAGTTTAGTACACATAAAAAAAAACTTTTATTTTTATTTTTATTTTTGTTCAAAAATTTTCTAGCACTTAAGTGCACGAATTAACGTTTCTAGCACTTAAGTGCACGAGTCAATGTTATAATTATTTTGTTTGTTACCATAAAACAATTTTTGAAATATGAGAACTTTGGAAGTAAATTGTGATTGATAGCGCAAAAATGTAGGTCGTGCCGGTAATTTTACGTCATTTGCGAGTTAATCACAATAATATCAGCTGTAATTCTGACGCTGTAACACTTGACCGAGTACTACACCGAGCATTTGCTATAGGCGGATCTGTCATTTTTTAAACACGTTTTTCCACGCCCTGCAGTATGTATAGAAGAGAGCACGCAATCCATTCAAGCGAAATTATGTCGTTGTAACAATTTATAAATGTCTTATCTCTATTATGTACAAAGTTTTTCTTATACTCGAGATTGGAATGTCGATAGTCGAGAGAGAAAATAATCGTAATAATTATTTTTTATCTTATAAACAATATATTCAGAACGCGCTTATAAAGCAGTTAGTTATTACGGCGTTTTCTCACCATTCTGTCTTTATTAGTAAAACAAAAATGGAATAATAAAAAAGCGTAACATCTTTAGAAGCTTTCTGAATATGGATTAATGGACAAACATTGGTGTTGAAACTTTATATATATATATATATGTGCTATTATATTTATCATATTTTTGTTATAATTGCTTGACACAATTTTGTAATTTCGTTTTTACCGTGTTATTTTCTTATTAATTATTATTGAAAGATCGGTTGCCGGTACCGCGAAAGCCAGTGTTAAACGTCATTATGCACGTGCGAGTATCAAGACGCTCGAAATAAATTTGCGTCACACACAGTCGAGTATATCTATATTCTGCAAGTTGAATCACACACGCGACATTGGCCGTGGAAAATGAATGACAGGACAGTAGCAACACACATGGTTATGAAAGCACTTAGGAGAAAAGCCTGATAATGAGACGGGTTACGTAAACATACGTGTTTGCATTCGATCACTGACGTTTAAAACCGGCACCTACATCCTGCTGGCGCGGGGATCCAGTAAAACGGAAGAATAAACCGCGATAACGATATCGTGTCTCGGATTTCTGCATTCGGTTGCATTGCTCTGTGACACGGCGAATGTAACGTCTCAATTTTCATATCTAAAAAATGCGATAGAAGAAAAGATAACTATTACAGTATCGTTAAAGTATAACTTATGTATAAATATTTCTTACGTAATTAACAATTTGTTTCTTCCGTTTGAAGATTATTCATCTTTGTAAAGTTGTATCAGGAGCATCTAGAAAATGGTATAAGGATAAGCAAAATGTAAAAATATAAAAATAAAATGTTGAATTTATAATTAAACAAAGTCACCATGTGCAACAAATTTTTAATTTTTTTAACAAAAATAATAAATAAGCTCGCAAAATCTAATTTAGTAAATAGTAAAATATTTGAATGTTGCTGTTCTACCTTAATCAATTATGATGTATACTTTTCTGAAAATGTTTTGATGAATATTATCTTTTATTTACAGTATTCATGACGATTTATACATCTGGGTTTGGTATTACGGCTGGCGTTCACAGATTATGGTCGCATAAGGCGTACAAAGCAAAATGGCCTCTGCGTCTACTTTTAGCCTTCCTCTTCACGATAACAGGACAGGTGTGTAAACCATGCAACAGTAATAAACTTTGTATATAATAATGTTTCCCTGTTACTGTTATGATAAAATCGTGACGCATCGCTCTCAGATAAAATTCATATTAAGTAAATATGAGTTACATTAAAAATTACGTTTATCTGTCTAATTAATTAAAAAGCAAATTAATGATTTTTTAAACAATGTTACTTTTGTGCAGAGAGATGTGTATACATGGGCACTGGATCACAGGGTACATCACAAATATAGTGAAACCGATGCAGATCCCCATGACGTGAGGAGAGGTTTCTTCTTTGCTCATGTAGGATGGCTTTTTACGACACCGCATCCCGACGTCGTCGCCAAACGCAACGCGGTCGATATGAGCGATCTAGAAGCCGATCCCATAGTTATGTGGCAAAAAAGGCAAGAGACTTATGGTACTCGTTGGTTCATATGGTTTCTCTCAATGTATCTAAAAAAAATATATATACGTAAGAAAAAATATAATAATATTAAAATTTAATTGTAATTTTTAAATATTTACTACAATTAAACTTCAATATTACAAGAAATATTATAATAAACATTTGAGATTAACAATGATAAGTTTTTTTCTGTGAGTGTCCGGCTGTAAAGGGGAATATATATTCTGTCAGTAAACGTTTATTCTATCTTTTACTATTTTTATGTTGTTCGATTTATGTTATCCTTTTGCAATACAATTAATTTTATGTTAATTTATTCATAGATGGTATTTACCTCTATTTGCGCTTCTGACTATTGCACTACCAGTGGGAATTCCTTGTTACATCTGGTCGGAATCCTTGTGGAACTCGTTCTGGGTGAACTTCAATCTTCGCTTCTGCATCAATTTGAACATAGCCTTCTGCGTCAATAGTGTGGCGCACATGTGGGGACAGAAACCCTATGATAAGTATGTATTGAGTTACGAAAATCTATCGAAAATCACCGCAGCGATTGAAAATGGACAATTATTTAATCTGATGAATTTTTTATACGCCACGATATTTCTACGTATTATGATCGTAGGAACATCTCGCCGGTGGAGAACATTGCGGTGTCGATCGCGGCGCTCGGCGAGGGATATCACAATTATCATCATGTGTTTCCATGGGACTACAAGACCGGCGAGCTGGGTGATTACCCATTCAATCTTACCACCGCCTTCATCGACGCGTTCGCGCGAATTGGTTGGGCCTACGATCGGAAGTATGTCTCGCCAAATATGATTCGTCGCAGAGCGTATCGATGTGGCGATGGGAGTCACATTTGGGGTTACGGCGATGCCGACATCTCGAAAGAAGATCTGGCAGAACTGGATATGATGGATAATTACGAGCTGTGAGACTGATAATCTCAACGCGGGAATATGTCCTGATCAGATTCTCTCGGATGAATTGAACAAATACGTTGAGAAACATCTTCTAATCCATATTAGAATACTGTACTAGTTAATATACATACACACGTGGACCATGTAAAGTCTTTTTCAAAGACTCAGGCTTACCGTAATAATTGAAAGATATTTTAATTGCAAGTTGATAAAAGCGCAGTTAACTCTCGATTATAATCAGTGATTAACAAATAAACAATTTTAATTGCAACAATCATGAATCATTCATAAAATTCATTGTAGAATAAATACACATTGGTTGTTTATTTATTATATATTTTAAGAATTTATTAGAAGAATTATATTGCATTGTTTGTTGCAATAAGATAATAAAATTTTACTGTCGCAGTAAAATAATAAAAACATGCATTGATAAATTATAATATTACATAATCGAGGGTTCATTGCTTGATACAAAGGAAGCCAATACATATTGTTACGTTTTATATAATCCGTATATTCGTTACTTTGTATAATTGTTATTTGTTGTAACTAATTACACAGGTACACAAAGAAATGGTCGTTACTGGGACGCCACTAGTCAATCTCTATGTATTTTGACGTGTTAAACACGAATCCAGTGTCAGAATTATTTGCCTTTTTTTAATCAAAAAATGGCCTTAAAAATCTTAAAAATTGTAATAATTTCGCTGCAAGTGGAAAATGGTGGGCAATGGAGCAATTCTGACACCGAATTCGTGTTTAGTACGTCAAAATACATAGAGATTGACTAGTGAGGTTCCAGTAACAGAACACTTCTTTTTTTGTGTGCTTGTGTTATTGAAATTTCTATTATACTGACGCAAAGTACAATAATCTAAATAGAGAGATCCGTTGTATATTGGAATGTCTATGATAAAATTGCGTATATTCTTAAAATATTTTTCTTTAGCGAGGAAATGGCATTCATGAGTTGTTTTTGACGATTTGTGCTATTGAAAAAAGGATAAAAATAAAATTGCTACATAATATTAAGATGATTTTTTAAACAAATCTTTTTCTTATATTTCATGTGTTTTATACAATAACGAAATTATAATAAATATTTCGTTAAAATTTGAAATAGATGTCAGGACATGTAAATCCTGATGATATAAAATTTTTAAATATAATTTGCTTTTAAGATAAAATTATTTTATATAATAATAAGGTATACTTTTTTGTATTCTTACGTTTAATTTCACGCTTTATATTTTGGTATCTTAAAATATCACACCGACCAATTAGTTTAAACAGATTGTAAATGATAATATTTATGGTGCCTTTTATAAGATATTTTTTCCAACACAGTTCCTACATTGTTCACTGGCGAATTCTATTGTTATATGCATATGTATCCTTAATTATGTGTTAAATATGTTTAATATTTAATACTGTATATTGAGATATTAATATGTTACAATATAATATGGAAATTTTATGTGCAATTTGGAATTTAAAAGTTACCCTATAAAATCTTATTTAAAAAATATGTACAAGTTTATAATTTACATATAGAAAATAATGATACATAAAATAAATAATTATGAAATAATAAATAGGAATGTAGTTACGAAAAAAACTTTTCTTTCAAAAAACATTTTTTTAAATGACAAAAAGAAATAAAAAATGGTTGGCATAAATTATTTTAATAATATTATTTGGATTTAAAATAATAGCGCCAAATTTTACAAGAAAAAATATACAATGAGAATTATACACGATACATACTAACATAAAGAAATTATCAAAATTGAAACAAATGTTTAAACAATTTTTTTAAAAACTGATTTTAAATAAATTAATAGTTCTATTACTACGAAAAAAATTCATAAAAATCATGCTAATGCATACTAAAACAATAATAATTAAGTAACAATTTTTAAAAGACGTGTAAATAAATCTCCCAAATATAATTGTAAGATTAAACGAACTTACCTAGTGAAGTTCAATCTAAATTATGTCGAAACTTCGTCCAGATGAATAATAATCACGTGGAAGCGCGACTACATTATTATTCATCCAAACGAGGCCTAAGATATAATCTATATTTTATAGACACAATTGTTGAAGGTGATATAAAGAATAGAAGATTTTGCAACACAAAAAATAAAAAATTGTAATATGCGTGAGAACAAGAAATTTACTGTATGTCACGCATGTCTGATTGATAAACGCAACAAAAAAGAAAATAGAGGAAATGACAAGGAAAAAATAATTTATTCCCGTTGATAATGAAATTCTGAATAGGGTTATAAGGCCAGAACGTTTTTAACATTACGTTTGCCATGTAGTTCTTTTTCAATCTTCCAGAAGAGCATTTCAGTGCGATGAGTTTCAACAAGTAAGTAAAATAGATATATTTATATTTTAAAAAAAGAATGTGTACAAACCCTCTTATTTTTTTATTTATCTTTTATCTCTCTCGTCTTACTTTTATTCAATAAAATATTCAAAAAATCTATTGTTCAAATTTAAATTTGACTTTAACTTTTTAATCACTGTATCAAAATATATTATATAGTTTGTTTATAATGCATTAATAATGCATTATTAAAGAAAAAAAATTATAAAAAATGTTTTGAATTTTTATAAAAATTTATAATTCTTTAATTGTTTTGTATTAATTAATCTTATTCTATTTGGCTACTGTAATACGTCTCAGTAAAATATTTTAATTATATATGCTACGTTATCAAGTGGCAATCAATTTTTCCAAAAAATGTTTATATTAACTTTAGATTCTTATATTAATAGTTATGATGTAAGCATGGAAACCACAGTAGAAACTAATAGTAACACTAGCATTAGCAAGAGCAACAATGAAATGGCAAAAAGAAATATAAACTGGGCAGCAGTGCTTTACTACATTTATCTCCATGCTTTAGGAATTGCCGGATTATATTTTTTGTTCAGCAAAGCAAAATGGATAACAGTATTTTATTGTAAGTATTGCTAATCCTTACATAAAAATTATTAAAAAATAAAAAAAGGTATAAAAATGATATAAAAACATAAAGTACAAATGTAAAATAATATAAATATAAAAATATAAATATAAATTAAATTAAGTTAAATAAAATTAATTCATTTTGGAATAGTAACAGAAATAGTCTTTTTGTAAAAAAGTGTTAACATCAAATTACTCTGAATATCTTGCAAATATAAGCTTTAAATATGCATTTACTATTAATAAAAAGGTTTTCCATGTTAAAATATTATTTTTTTATAATAGTTCTTTTTATGATCATTTATGGTTGTCATGGACAAATAATCTAATATTTTGTTGATTTGTAGTTTTATTTCTCATCACAATCAGTTCCATAGGATTAACAGCGGGTGCACATAGACTGTATGCACATCAAACATTCGTCGCGATAGGACAACTCAGACTTTTCATAATGCTAGCTCACACTATGGCAGGCGTGGTAAAAGATTTTTTGTTATATATTAATAAGATTCAATATTATTTAAATATACGAATAGTTTAATATCATTGTGTTAACTAATAAAAAATATATATTAAGATAAATTTAAAAATAAAAAATTTCTATGTTATGGCAGTAATATGTTATTTTCTAATATTTATATTTTTTAGATATTTTGTAATATTTAAATATACTTTTTCTGGCTATTAAAATATTTCATATATTGTTTATATTTATTCGCCGCTTAACATTTTTGCTACACCTTTAAAAAATGTGATTTTTGTAAAATTTTTAGTAGTTTTATTTTATTTAATGTATATATATATATATATATATATATAATTAGATTGTACACAATTACAATTATCATCATCATTTATACATTTATGACATTGTTCTTATGAAAATCAAAGTCATGTTCATCATCATATTTCAAAGTCATGTCTACAGTAGGTGAGAACGAACATGTTAATTGACTATGATAATTGCAAAGTCAATGCAAATTTAAAAACATGTAATGACTATATGTGATGCAAGTTTGTCCAATATGTATTACAATAAATTGTTAGCATTGCATATATTTAAAAAAATGATAAAAAATATAAATTATAAAAATAACTATATTTAAATTTGTTTGTTTTGAGGGTTCGATATATAATTGGGTATTTTGGCATCGGATGCATCATAAATATTATGGCACTGAGAGAGACCCGTATAATCATAAGAAAGGATTCTTTTACTCTCATGTGATCAGTAATATCTTGTCAGTACCTTCTGACTTGAAAAAATATGCGAGAGATATCGATATGCGCGATGTTGATAGCGATGGATACGTTTGGATGCAACAAAAGTATGTCTTTAATTACATATATGTATAATTCAAAATATTTTATAAATTAACTTTTTTTTTATTTTCTTTTCTTCTTTATATTATAGAAAATCACATAAAAATACACAGAGAAAAAGATTTTTTTAGATTTAATAAACAATTTTATTAGATTATTCCAAAGCATATATTTCTTTGGTTTTAATCAATTTTATACATATTTCTTTAGATTTAATTAATTTAATTCTTTAGATTTATAAAATTTATTAGAAACAAAGAAATATATGCTTTAAAATAGTCAAACAAAACAGTTTATTAAATTTAAAGAAATCTATCTCTCTGTGTAAGATTATTTATAATTTCCTATTATGTGTTTCGTCAATACACTTAGTTTTTAGTTTGCTTTTCTATCAAGTTTTAGTTATTCAATTCTCTAATTACACATATTTAGTTTTAATCAATTGCCATATTTTTTCATTATTTTATTCTCCTTTGCCACATATAATAAATATGTTCCATATATAATAAATTAATCTATCTATTTAATTGTTACAAAAATATAATTGTTAAAACATTATAGGTCGTATTACATACTGTTTATTGTGTTTGGATTTTTACTGCCTATCAACGTGGCTATAAAATATTGTGATGAATCATATGTGAATGCGTTTTTAATTATTGGCGCAGCGCGATTACTGATTACCACCAATATTTCATGGCTTGTGAATAGTGCCTTACTAGTCTGGGGCCTGAAGGAAGGGGCTAAGTTAATATTTATTTTTGATACTTTTTGTTTTCCTACACACTACTTTAAAATGACAAAAATCACGATACCGTTCTTATTGATGAGAATGGTATACGTTGCATGTAGCGCTTAATGAAAGCATTCAAAAAATTACATTAATAAGATTTAGATGTATTTTTTCTTTCTTAATAATTTATTGTATTTATGATTATAATAGCGTAATCTTTGTTAAGTTTGTTTTTAGTCTGACATTTGACATTAATGTTTTAGATTTCCAGTCGATGACAATTCTGTCTTTTTCTTGTCGAAGTCATACTGGATGAATTATCATTACATGATACCATGGGACTGGAAAAGTGGTGAATTTGGCAATTACGAAAGAGGATTTATTACCTTCATTATCAAGATGTTTTATGAACTTGGTTTCATCAATCAGATGAAAACCGCTACCTGCAATGATGTGCGAGAAGCTCTCTACAAAGTCGCTACATCGGAGATGACGATGGATGAAGCTCTGTCAAAAGTAAAAGAGTCTGCGGAAGACGCCGCTCTCAGAGACAAACTAATGTATCGCCATTAAGAAAGTCAATCTGTAAACAAATAAATTAATTTAATTAAATTATTAAATTTAATTGTGCGTGAGATAGTTTGTAAACTTGCAAGAGTAATTTTTTAAAAATTGTACACAATATGCAAAACAAATATCTTGTTACATCATTATAAAATTTCTTATACATGTATTGTTTCTATCATAATTAAAATATAGCCTAATAAATTTATCATTTAATAAAAAAAGAATACTTGTCAAATTAAAATATTAACTAACCACTATATTTCTACATTGCGTAACTAATAATCAAATTGACATTTGAATCAAAGCAAAGTGTAAGCACTAAATATTTTATTTTGTAGTTATTACCAAGACAGCTTGTATAATACAATACAATCGTGTGATTTCTTTTATTTAATTGTAAGAATAATTTTTATAATTTTATGACCCTGGGCGAATTCTCCTATTATTTTATGTGCTCATACTAGACGAACAGGTGGTTCCAAAAGAAATATTATTTAAATTATCGAGAATTTGATATAAAATAAAATATATTTGTAATTAAATAAGCGACTTACAATCTTAAAGAATGTGCTAACAGTATTAAAATAATTGTTGCTGTCAACAGTATTAATTTAAGTTCTATAAAATAAATATAAATTAATGTAACGTTTGATTAATTTAGTGCACTTACAAAATCGCAATGTCGCGTTTTGCATTTCCAACCCATATAATATTTTGGGCAATTATAATGTTAATGATCTTCCATTTAGGTTTAAATGTCGCCTTCCTAAACATTTTATTCCATTAAATTCTCAGGACTATTTGGAGTAGTATTTATTCTAACATAAATTTCTTCTATCAATCTATACTGCATAATCGGCTGAATGTTATAACTCTTTTATATTAATTCATAGGCCTTCATTCGTGTGCATGTATGTATTAATATTTAATAAATTTTATTTTTATTTATTTAAGTATGCCTTTTGTACTTAAATCTTATATTTAAATTACTAATATAATTCTTACTTTATATGACTGGGTTTTTCCCTCTAGTTATTTATTTATTTAACTTAGTTGTAAATTAATTGTTTGCGTGCAGACACCCAAATAATTAATTTATATTTTACCTGTATGTTTTTTTAGATATTGCTCCAACATTATAGTCCAACTATACAAACTTAATCTTATATAACGCTTATTTCTTTCTTTTCAGCACCTGTTGTGTGTAATTGTACTTATTTTTAGCTTTATTTTAGTTATTCTTTCAGTTCTACCTTCGCTTCTCTTCTTTCACATGACTTGGGTTTTTTGCAAGTTTTTTTCCTTAATTTGTATTTTGGATATAATCGGCCTGTCCAATATCATATACAGAAGATTCAACATTATTATTTCTACATTTTTAATACAGGTAAAGGGCGGCGATCTCGATATTGTAATCTTTACTAGATTGGATTCAACAACAAAAAATCGGTCAGCATTGCATTGTACGCCCGACTGTAAAAGAATATACTCAGTTTTAAACATCTATTGTGTATTTTATCATTCCTCGCATCCTAGAAGTATATCACTCCTACATATTATATTAATATAATATATAATACAAAAGAAAAAAATGATAAATTAATATAAACGTATATCAAGCACTCATCACGTGCAGCAATATCATATTAAATAATTACGTTTACTTTAATTTACAATATCCTTATTGCAAACATAAATCTCTTTATTTACATTTTTTTATTACAAATATTTAGGATTAATTATATAAAATAAATTATACCAAATCCATTGTTGCTTACAAACTAATTTATATAACATAATAATTTATATAACTAATTTATATACGATAAGCATGAAAAATAATAGGAACTAATTACAAAAAGAATTACAAAAAATGTATGTATTATAGTTTTAATGTAAGAGAAAGTAAATAATTTCTTAACGTATCGCAAATGAAACCTTAATAAAGAATTTTCATGTGCTTGTAATATCGTAAGAAAGGGAAAAAATGAATACAATTTAATTTTGTTGAAAAATATTTCGCTGATGTTCTGGACGATATATTACTTTTTAAAGTCAATTTTAATTTAGTGACAAGACAATATTATCTCAAGATTAATATTAAATTTAAAAATCAAATTATTTATTTTAATCAAAAAGATGTGACATACAAAATTTCGTTATGTAATTATACATTAAAATTGAGCAACGATTTAATCACGTTATAAATCTTCACATATTTATAATTCTTGATTTGTATTTATATCAAATAGGTTAATATCAATAGTATCAATATAATTTATCAAATTTATATTAAATAGGTCATTTTTGTACTATATATTTTTTCCTTTTTTTAATCATAGTACTATAGATTTACACTTTACTTTAAAAGATAAAAATACAAAATTACGTGTAAATGTGTAAATCTGTAATACTCCTTAAGTTAAAAAATTGTATGAATAATACACATTGTCCAATAATTATAATTCGAAAGCTAAGTTTGTATATTTTAAAGGGAGATCAAAAATGATTATCGACCGAGTGCAAAGCTGCTCGTGATCCAGAACACCATCGACCATGGCATCGATTATGAAAATCCTGCTCAATGTCAAGCTTTCTGCATTATATGGAACCTGCCAAATAATCATGCAACGACATGTCGCAATTTAGATACGACGGTCGAGACATAAGTCCTGGAAAGTCGACTTACATAGTATTTTTCATGAAATTTGTCCAAAAGGGAAAAATTGATTACGAATCGATTCGTAATTCGTCGTGGACAAATGCGGACAAAACCTTACTTCATCGAGAGTCTTATACGCGCATTCGCACTATCCTACTGATTCTTATCATGATGCGTCACTATCGCTGCATCTCTTTCCTCCTGCGTTTGATCCTTATCACCCCAACCCCACAACTCATGGCTACCGTCACCCGTTCTTTCCACACGTTTCCTTATCATTTCCTCAGATACGGTCTTTAAATCATAGGCCCAGCCGATTTTGGCGAAGAAGTCAATGAAAGCTGTCGTAAAGTTGGTACTATAATGACCAAACTCAGACGTCTTGTAATCCCAGGGAAAAACGTGATGGTAATTATGCCATCCTTCACCAAAAGCGAATATGGCAACACCTTTGTTTTCCGATGGATTAATATATCTATAAAAGACAAGGAAGCAGTTGTAATTAAATACTGATCACGCCGTCCCGAAAATAAGTCTCTTACAAGAGACGAATAAAGATTTGAGAAGCGAGGACTGTAAATTTCGGTAAATTCTTTTTCTTTAAAAAAGAAAGTTAAAAAGGTACAAAAGTCAATTAGAAAATACACTCATAAAACTGTCGTAACCGATTAATAATTACCTGTCGTAGGGTTTGTTACCGAACATATGAGCCGCAGAATTTACCAGCCATGTCATATTCAAAGTGAAGGCATAACGAAGAATGGTAGGGATAAAATAAGCGTTCGTCCACGTCTCGTCCCAACACATGACCGGAATAATAGTTGGCAAAATGAAGCACAGCAATGGCATCAGTATAATATAATATCTGAAACAAACAATAATTCATTATAAATAGTTGTTCGTCAACGAGACATTATTTCGACTAATATTGATGTGCGTACTTCTTTTGAAACGCCAATATTGGATCGCTCTCAAGATCACTTAAGTCGATGTTCTTTCCCTTTTCCTTGACTTCAGGATGTTTCCTGCAGAGCAGCCAGCCCATGTGTGAGAAGAAGAAACCTCTCTTAGCGTTGTGCGGATCGGCGTTAGTTTCGCTGAATTTGTGGTGAACCCTGTGGTCTCTAGACCAGTCAATCGCGGCGTCCTATATCCGACAAAATAATATCTCGATCAATATTAATATAAAATGCCTTAATTTTAATCATTTCCTTTGCGCAAATGATTTTAACATACTTCACATTTTATACTGTTTTTTTATCATTTACATGTTTCCCATCATTTGAATATATCATGACAAATAGAAAATACACAAAATACATTCAATGTCTACTTCCGTGAGAAATATACACGTCACAATATATGCACCTTTTGAACCTCATTAAGAAAAATATCTTTTTTTCTAACAATCACTTATTGTCAATGTCTAAGGACGCATCGAATCACATTACTTTTTTCATTTTTTACATGCGACGTGTATTTTATGCACGGCATTATTGCACAAAAATTTGTTATGCCTCGCTAACTGCAAAAAAGATTTTATCGTATTTTTGTTTAATCGATTGTTATATCGTTAATATCATTTAAATAATTTTTGATTCTAAAATTCTGGTGTTGAAATTCATCATAAAAAATTTAATTAAAATTAATTCAATTTTATTTTTCATGAATATTATAATTTATTAAGTGTTCTATTCAGTTTCTAAGAAATTCACCTACCTGAAACGCTATAGTGTTCAAAATTACAAGTAACAACTGGAGAGGCCACTTGGCTTTGTAGGATCGGTGCGCCCAGAGTCG
Organism: Monomorium pharaonis; assembly: GCF_013373865.1. Classification (NCBI taxonomy): domain Eukaryota; kingdom Metazoa; phylum Arthropoda; class Insecta; order Hymenoptera; family Formicidae; genus Monomorium; species Monomorium pharaonis. Next base: position 2,715,747 of record NC_050474.1, on the reverse strand, counting down.
GTGAGCTCCGGCTGTGATTCCGAGACCGGAGAGTTGATATAATAAAATTGCTGCAATCGAGAAAATCATAATGTTACACGCAAGGATCATGCCATTTGCTTCGATGATCATCAATCTTTATTGAACGACTCGTGACAAATCACATTACGAAAAATATGATTGACAACGCTGAACAGAAAATTTATTCGTAATATGAATGTTGTAACCAGTGTGTTTGCCGTTACCATATAAAATTATTATATTTTTAAAGAACTCTTATTTTTTAAAAATAAAGGTTTATAAATAAAAGTTGTTTTTATATTTTAAATTATTTTTGCTAGATAAATTACCTAGAATTTTAAGTTATCTAAGTTCAACACTAATCGTAATACTCTATATATTAACACACCTTCAAAAATTTATTATAGTAACAACTGCAACAAATAATTCCACTAATAAAGCAATTAGCTTAAGCTAAGTCATAAAAAAACTGTCATGTGTCAACAGGTGTACTTGTGACTATGTGGGAATGTAATATTATAGCCGATCTAACTAACATCCCGTTAATTGATCGTGCTAAAGAGCTTCGCATAAGTGCAAAGTTAAACAAAGTGCTTTGCAATACAAATATATCAGCTAAAATTAGTTGTATTAGATAATCAATCAAGTAATATTTGATCGTCTAATTTAATTTCTTCGTTGAGTACAAATATTATCTCATATAATTATTTTGCAAGTAAGTATGAGGTACACCGTTCAATAAAATCGAATCACTTACCGAACATAGTAGTTGCGAGCTTGGCGGAAGTGAATAATAGATAAACTCCGTAAAGGGCGGCGAGATGCAGATATGAGAAAGCCAACACGTTCCTCCACACGATGCGTCTAACATATTTAGGTTTTTCCTTGGATTCCTCAATTATTTGTGGATCAAGAGTTTCACCTTCGAACAGTACTCCCGTAGGCGCGCTTGTCACATTCGGTGCCATCCTTGCGTAAAGTCTGTCGACATAAGAAATTTTTATTATTTCCTGTTAAAAATTTTAAGAGTAATAAATCTTGATTGCCATCGCAGTCGCGTCGAATAATTATATTATAATTATGTTAAACGTATTTTTTCATTAGCACAATTTATTTATCACCCATACTTTTAATTTTATTTGTTTCTTTAATTATTTATATTATTATTTTAAGCGTTTAATTATACTTATAATTGAAAGTAGCTAGAAAATTTTACTTAAATAGTTAAATCTAAAGTTAAATATAAATTATGTTTAAATGAAAACCGAGTCAAGAATAGAGCCCCTTTGGTAAGGCCGTCACAATGATAATTATATTCACATACATAACTTATTTATGTATGCTAACATGACTCGTGCAACAGCTTTATAATTATCGATGCTCTACTAGACGCAAAAATATAGAGACGCAAAAATATAGAAACAAGTAATAGCGTATGACGCAAGAGCAATCGATAAAAAATCAGAGTGCGAGTTTATATAAAAAGTGCATCCTCTTTTTCTCTCTTCATATCTTTCTCTCTGCAATTATTGGAAGCACTTAAGTGAATTTACAATCATCACGATTAAACATGTTGAAGATAAAAACGTTAAGAAAAAGAGTAACAAATTTTTCCCTTTTTTTTACTTCGCTCTGCTTATTTTTTAGACCAACCGCGCAATGAGCATCAAGTAAAAGTATTTCGTACATTGCAACTGTTGAAAATCGTTTATGTAAGCTAAGTGTACACAGAAAAATTGTGTTCGCAAAAAAAACCTAAAGAAAAAATTAAAAAATTATTAATAAATTTTTGAAAAAAAAAAACTATCTTTAATATAAGTAATTTAATCAATTTTGTATAAATTTAGCTTTTTTCCCCCTCCTAATTGAAATCCTACGTACGCCTTAGTACGCATGGACATTTTTCTAGATAACGTATGACCTGAAAACGAACTACTGTTACGTCGTTTATACACGCACAAGCGCGTCGACTCGTCCACACTAATTGGTAACCGGCTACAGTGATACCAGGAAAATGACACCTGTAAGACTTTCACTCTGGGTCATCGTGACGGAACTACCAGCTGACATCCCGGTTATCCCAGTTAGAAACTCGCGTCGCAAGACCCATATATGTGTGTACTTAGACTCGACTCATCGATGATGCTAGTGAAACCGCAATTATAAAAAAAAAACTCGCACGATGCACTCTCGCTATTCTAACGTAATAACAGAGTACGGCTTCTCACTGTCGTACCTGTGGAAAATAGACTTTTAACTTAGATCGTCTCGCGCGTACAGATTTGAAATTTCGAAATCTTTTTTTGTAACTACGGTATCTATTATCTTAATCACCTTAGATTAGATTTTTCCCCGTTTCAGACGAGGCACTTAACAGCTTCCGAATTAGCAGTTGACAAAATGCCGAGACTGACGTGCATACACACGGAGTTCGTACGTGTATACTCGCTGTTACAATCTCACAGATCGTCCTCAATTCCGTTAAACGCGCGAGGATAAATGCACCCGAACTTGAGGATCCGCCTGTGCGATCACGAATATCGGGGCCACTAGATCGAATGGTCTCGGTGTGGCGATGCTTGGTCGAGGACCGTTCATCGACTGCCGACCCGATGCCGGCTGGATCCTCGACGGACGTGCTCCAGGCGCAGGCTTGCGCGGCGCCGGGACGCCGACAGTATTTTTGTCGTCAGTCGTCCCTGTACGGGGACGCCTGATAAACGATCAGCTGATCCTCCGATTAATCCGGCTAATAGAATAAAGTTACTATCAAATCGAAATAACAAATCTGTACCATGTGTACAAAGTATAAATACGCGAATCTTTTTAATACAATTACGCATCTAATTAATTAAAAACAAAAAAACGCGAGACAAAAACTGTGAAAAAAATTTTTAATGTACTTATTATATGCTAATGAACATAATATAATATACATTTATTTACGCTTACAATTAGAAATAAATGCATTAATTATGTAATCATCTATTAAAACAGTCACGCATATAAGAAGTGTGTAAACAACCACGTAATAAAATAAAATGTAAGATATTATCGTATTATCACATAACAACTTTCAATGTGTATTTAAATTATATAAATTATAAATAAAAATTATATTTAAACATTTCTTGAAGAATGTGCCAGTAGTTTGACGATTTATTCTCCACTTTCTATTCATTACCAAGGAAATGCGATAAATTGCATCGTACCTCAAAATATTTAAAAAACAATCATTACTTATTTATTGTATTTATTTATGATGTATTAATCGAAAACCGTCAGAATTGTGCAGTATTGTAGATGTGACTATGAACAAGGTTAAAAACGCGGTTTCAACAGCCTTGGACTCGTTCAAGTTCGACCATTGCCAAGGCTGCAAAGGCTTTGAAGCCGATCGCATTTCTCACGTAACACATTAATCAATCTAACACAATGATATTATATCGCAACAAGCAAAAAAACATTCTCCATTATTATATAATTTATAAACACGCATATCTTTATCAATGGAATGTATTGACAATTACTTTTAAAAAAATCGAATAAATCGATTAGATTAATTATAATGATAAATGATATTTACGGAGTTGTATTAGATGAAAGAAAATGCAGTGCAATGAGTTTTATTGAGTATTTATATCAATTATTTATTTGACTTAGCGTACTTTGAGAGATATTTTAGGAAATAATTTAACTTTATATTGTAGATAATTTTTCAGTTTTTGATAATCGTAAACTGTAAAATTAGAATTAGCTATTTTCAGATTCAGCAAGTAAGATTAAACAAAAAAAAAAATAAATAAATCAAATCGTTTAAAATGCATATACTCCTTTATCACAATTACTGAAATTCAAGATTTAGAATTCGGAATACACACCAAGTTATAATATAGCTCATATCACTTATTAAAACAGAAACCATCATTTTCTTTTAATAGCTGCGTAAAATGTGGCTTATGCTAATATTAATTACATAATTTGCGGTAGGCAACTTATTTGTCTTTATATTTCTAAATTTAGCATAAATAAATGCAATATTTATTCAATTACGCTTCATTTTTATATTTATAAAATTTAAATTAGATAATAAGCACATTTTGCTAATTAATGCAAATAAAACATCGAAGCTCGAAAAGTTAACGTAATGCGTCTATCAATTAAAAGAACTAATGAGTAATTAAGAATGATATTATCTATTTTAATTTGCAAAATTATTTCTGATACATAATTTTCAGATAATGTACAAAATCAAGTGTAGGCTCTTATTGATATCTTATTAAATTCTTATATATCAATATTATCTCATCTAATGCATGTTATTGTACATTAATTAGCAAAAAGAGAGATAAAAATCAATTATGATAATTTTCGAAAAATTTAAGAAAAAAAGGAAAAATTTAAATATATGGACAATACAAAAATAGAAAACAGTGCACATAACAATACGTATAATTTTTACTTTCTGATAAAAGTGCCATTTTTGTTTTCTTGTTTATTGCCATTATAATATTTGACAAAAAAAACTATAAAAATATAACTAACCTTTGATATTTTTTTTACATTTATATCACAATAATCAATTAACAATAATCAGTTAACGCTGATAAATATTTGTTGTATTCATACATTCCGTATGTGTTAAAGCCACTATATACCCATGAAAAATTCATTTAGAAATTAACATTTATTCAGGTTCTTATCGTCAATTGTGTCAACAATGACGTAACTTTTTGTATTTATCCCACGCGATGAGAGAACTATATCATGTCGTCAAACGACAGGCAGTCTATTTTCATGAAACAGCTGATTCTGATAGTAGATCTCTGCCACTCGTAAGCCGACTTTGCGCTTTATCTTTATCGCCGTTCATTTAAAAATGCACGTCACGTCATATATACATGCATTCATTATCGCTGTGTATTACGTATATGTGACTAGGTCATTCTTCTGTAAGTTTTTCTTGAACAAAACTATTTAATTACATTGTAAAAAATATGTAAAAGAACATGTAAAATTATATAAGTAATATATGTAAAAATCACCCAATTTATAATGGAATATATATATACTTTTATAATAAATTGTGTAATTTTTACGTACATTATTTATGTAATTTTACATATTTCTTTTACGCGTAAGGAAGTAATTTTATTCAAAAAAGACTGGGTCTAATTTATCGCGAAAGAATATACGAAAGAACAACTTAGTTATGTATACAACAGCGATAATGAGTGTATTTTAAAATTAATTTAATTCTTAATTCAAGCTTAAAATAGCTCTTAATATAATAATTCTAATTTGTTGGTGCTTTCTTTTTAAAAAAATAAAGTCTTGTTTTTCAACTTAAAATACTTTTAACTTTCAACAGTAATCAACTGTAACAATTGTAAAAAAAATCATAAAACATATGATTCACTAAGCTTGGAACGAATTATCATCTCATCTCAGGCTCTCCTGAATTGTTATGTTTCTTTCTTTTTTTTTTTTTGCTGTCTCTCTCTCCCACATCCAGTTCGTCGAGAATCGCGTTATACCGGGCCCGGCTGTTATGTAGGAGGGATTGGGGAGAATAATCGAGTTGCGTCTGATATAGTACGGTCGACTTGTGCCAGACCTCAGCTGAGATCGTCTGAACCAATGAAATCGCGTCGTGCAACTCTCGCCACCTGAAACTGGCGAATGGTGACGGACGGAAACATACCGCGCGTATTCTGTTCTTCAGACAAATATCGACCACGTGTCTAACAGTACTGGCCTACTGACTATCTACAGGGTGCTCCGCTCTTTTTTTTTTTTTAAAGGTGAACCAATTATGTATATTTTAGTTATTATTCTCTCATATTTAAATTAATTGAGTAAACGATTTAATTAGTAGATAATTCTATGTATGTACAAATTAATCGTCTGATGAATCGCGTGATCTGAATATTTATTAGCTGATATGTTAAAAAATTTAATCGTAATCATTTGTTTTGATGTATCGCTGTTTTTTCATTCTTATTTGTTCTGCAATATGAACCCGAGTGTAATAGTTCACGCGAGTAACACTCGGGTAATGCTCGTTGACCCTTGCATCAGGCACGCATCGTACGATTGTTATCTAGCATGATTCACGCATACTGGACCACGTATATAGATAAGTGACTCTTAAACTTTATAAAATGTTCTTTTATTATTAATTAATACTGAAAACTGTTTGTAGTAAAAAGAAACATTAAGTACCATAAGACTTCAAATTACTTTATTAAATAGCAGTTGCTCTTCCTTCTTTTTCTTTCTTATAACAATTATTTGAAAATCTTTTCACTTTTGATTTTTTTCTACGCGTACGAATTTTCAGACGTAACCGCCACACTCACTAGTGTGATTCAGGTAAAGGCTTCATCTCTATGCATCTCAAGTGAGTCAAGCGATCACGCAGACGTGAAGTTGCGTACACGTAATCCTTACGCCGGTGCGATCGCATTGGTCGATCGCAGCTCATACGACCACGTGCACACTTATTTCGGTACACGCAACCTAGTCACATATACATATGCGTATCTTTGAATCTAAAACGTGTACCTGATACGTATTGAATCTAGTTTCTAAACCTGGATTGTATTTCTCGATTTAATTTTCTAGATTTAAGAACATCTGAATTCTACCGAAGATTTATATTAATGGTAGAAAGATCTTTTATATTATTAATGATAGAAAGTTCTTTTATCATTCAACATACACATGCCGGCCGGCCGGTGAAGTGACATCGTATGTGTGAATCGTATACATGAGCGGATCACGCGTGTAACGGCTGTTCGTCTTGTTTTATACCACTTCCTCATACGTGCAATCTGGCTGATGCGCGCCAGCCGATCACGCACTTATATTGTGACACACGAAGAAAAAGTAGTTTAAGTGAAATTAAATTATTGATACATTAAAAAAGCATTCTATTATATTTGACTTACACAGCATTCAATTATATTTGATACAAAGTTACATGCTTACAATTTTTAGTTTAGAAAAGTTCTTTACATTTCAACTAAATTTTAATTTTAAATAACCAAATTTATGTTTATTTTATATTGTTTTTTAAATTAATTTTTTAATAAAAAAACAATACCATTTTTGAAAAATTTCACCTTATGCAAACATGACAAATAACACGTATATTTGTGGAAATATATAATTATACTTAAATTAATTATTACAGAATATAAAGTAATCTGGATTGAATAAAGAATTTATTGTGTATGGAAATGCATAATGTATAACCGTAATACATGTACCAATCTGTCAGTAAATAAAAAATTAATTAACTTGCACTAACTCGTTTAAAATATACATACGTTAATATTATTTATTATATTATAAACATTGTATTAATAATAATATTAAATAAATAATATTAATATTCTTTTAAATTTATAATCGCGAATATACATAAACAGTTAAGTAAATGTCACACGTAACATAAAAATTTAATTTTTTATCACAACTACGTGTACATTTGTATATGTAATTTATTTGTTTAGATTACACAATCAATTATAACACGAGAATAACATGAATAAGTGTAGTAAATTTTTTACATTGTCAAAGAGATCGTTAAATTATTTATTTTTGTTGTTTAATAATGCTAAAATAAAATAAAATAAATGTTTGAATAAAAATATAAAAATTTAAAGTACTAATTGAACAAGTAAAAAAACGTATTATTTTGTTCACAAATATGTTAATTAATTTTATTTATTACCTTTTTTTGTTTTTATCAATTTATTATACAAAACTGCAGAATAACAGATTTTATTCAATAAAAAGGACAGCATTCTAAGCATTTAAAAATTATACAAAATCGAAATTAAATGTCAATTTTTGTTTGTAGAAAGTTTCAAGAAAGTTAAAAGAATAATTATTATAACACATGATCTGTGATCTTGTGTGAATTTAAGCTTCTTAATACTTATTTTTGATGTCACGCTACATCAAGTCGCCCGGGAAACGCAAATGTATGCTTTCGAAAGACGAATTATATCATGTTTAACTTTTACGCAAGATTATTTATTAATTTCTAATTGTTACTAATTCATAAATAGTTTATGAAAATTCAAAGGATATTTCAAATTATAAAGAAGTTAATAATTTACACGAGTTGCAAAAAAAGGAATTAATGCTAGTGATTTGATTGCATCAAATAATTTTAAGGCTAGTCCTCAATGCCACTAGTCAGTAATTGTACGATATTAAAACAAAATTATTGTTTATGTATATAATAAATGGTATTAATATAGTATTGGCTACTGAACGATAATGTCTAGAGATTATCCAGACAATTAGCTCCCCAACCCGATAATTTTCTATGGAGCGTGCAACAGGAAACACTTATTTGCATCGAAGAGAACGTCGATGTAGTGAAATTATTTTGCTTAATATAACTACGCTATTTTTTGCATCGGGATAGAAAATTTCATAATCAAATTTTAGCCGCGTTATCAAATTCACGCAAAGCTCGGACCACCTCTCGTAGCTGAGGAATATTTACTAAATAATTTATTTTAATATTTTAAATTAAAAAATAATGTCTTTTTATGATAAAATGAATATAAAAAGTAATTGTATATATAATATATTTTAATTAATAAATAATTAACTTTCATAACTTAATAGAAATAAAAGTTATCAACTATATAGATACTAATCAGTTAAAAGTATTTTTAATTATAAAAAATTAATAATTTTTAACTTAATTTAGTTAATTTTAAATTTAATAGATTTAATTTTTACTTTAACTAGTTATTTTTATTCTTATTTTAATTTAGTCAAAAAAAAATATAAACTTACCCAATCCTAGTTATTAAATAAATAAATAGTAATTTTTATTTGTACATTAACGAAATTGAGAGACTTTTTTTAATGTGCCAGTGTTAATAGTATTCACGATTTACATTTTCGGCGTTTTGGAGATATATTACGAAAATATGAACTCATCGTTCGTGGTAAATTAACCGATGGACTCATGCATCGAGAACAGATACATATTTTGTAACGGTGCATTTTAATGAAAGGTTTCCTCGAATATGTGCTGTGTATAACTGTTCAAGTTCACTTACAAATAATTTCCTCTGCTTTGATATGTATAATAAAGACATGTTGTCCGTGTTCAAATTTTTTGTCACGTATAATTAAGGCATTCTACATACCGCTGTTAATGGTTGTTCGTGGTAATGCAAGTTCAGGATGTTTTAACGGTTAATATACTGTTGAAGACCTATTGTCGTAAAGAGAAATCTATTTTGAGATGATAAAAAATTTAAGTATAATGACGGTTGCATAAGAAATGACATCTCTATCCGTACAAAAAGTTGCGGTTATTACTTAGAAAATTAATAAAGATGCTAAACAAAAAACATTATTTGAAAACATGATGAAATATCTTAAGTCATCGAATAATATATTCTTCGAATAATGAAACTGCAGTATTTTAATATAAATTATTGTGTCTTTCGTTAGCCATGATTTGTTAGCTTATTTTTCTGGGATTTTATTTCTATAATTCAAAAAAATTACGTACAAATTAATTACACCTATAAATATGTAAATACGTGTTAACCAAACATACACATACGCAGAGAAAAAATGTATAATTTTTACGACTATATTTGCACAGTAAAATAATTATAGTCTGCAGGAATATCATTTTTATAGTAATTATTACTATAATATTGGTAATAATAATCATATGCTTATAAAAAATGCTTATAATGATTAATTGTTTTATGATGCAATTTGTTATTAAAATCTCCATTTTGGTTGTGGCAACCTTCAAGTTACATAAATCAATATTATAATTATAAAACTTTAATATGGTTTAAACAAACTATAATTTGTACACAGAAAAAAAAAGTAATATAGCCAATAACATATGTGATTGCGGGCTGCCAACTACATAAAATACTCGATACAATAATATTTGTTATTAATGCAAGTACAATATTGATACTGCAATAGCATATATTATTGTATTGAGTATATCTGTAATTGGCCCGCAATAACATATCTTATTGAATATATTACATTTTTTTCAATATATTAAAAAGACTATAAATTATAATAATATTATGGTTACTATAGCATTTTTTCTCGATGTATACACATTTATTAAATATATGTATATAAATTTATGTTTATAACGCAAAAGACCACCTACGCTCTTTTTTTTTACATAGTTCTCTCGAGGGATATACTTAACAACAAAGAACATGCAAAGTATATTCAACAACAATCATGATTGATAATGGGTGAAAGGAAATAGCAACCTTTTTACATGAAAAACTATGAAATTCCCTGTAAGTGTGTCATGTGATCGAAATATTTCGAATATTCTTTTATTTCTATATGGAACGCTATATTTGACTTTATTTTTTCTATCACAAGAAAATTATGAATGTATTGCAGTTTGTATTATTCTCTATATTTTAAGCTTCGAAGAAGTATTTTGATACTCATGACAAAAAGTAACATATATTTTATATAAAATTATTCTTGTTGAAAATTTTCTTTGCGTAACTGAATATCACCGGAACTAATTGAGAGATTTGATTAGTATAACTTAAAAAACTTTGATATAGATAATTGGGATTTTTAGTTACACAGGGTTAATTTGAAAAAATAAACATAAAATTAGAGTTTCTAACAATCTGAGCAATCCAAATAATCTGATTACTTAATCGTGGGCCCTATAAAATGAATTATAACTGTACTTCTTTCTCAGAATGTAGTGAGATTCTCTTAGAGCTATAATATTTTTTCAACGACTGATTCCAGATTTTTTAGTTTTACATATGTAATTATGTAATTATGAAACAAATATAATAAAAGTAGTTCGCAGGCGATATAAAAACAAAATTCTTAAGTATCGGAACAAATACGGAGTTATAAAAAGTTCCTGTACTCATTTTATCGGCTTGAAATATTGAATCAAAACAAAATTTTTCCGATTTCAATAAATAGATAGAATAATTTTTTTTATAAAAAATATATTTTTTATTAAATTTCGATAATCAGTGTTAGGGTTTGTACTTTGGTAATTTATCGTCAGAGATAAAAGCGCGATCATTAGAGAAAGGATAAAAAACCGGCAGCGATTGCCGCTGTGATAGTTGAAGGATTAGTTACGGATAAAAAAATCATATTGATCTACCTTTCAAGCTTTTACAACCGGTTTCGTCCTGAAGATCAGCGACGGATTATTTCTCTTGAGATGACAAACGTATGGAAGACGGACAGAAAGACGTGATTCTTTCAATTATTGCTTTCTCTCAGTGATGACTTTGTCGTTGGCTGATTTTATCATCGGCAGGTGAACAACGATTGACATCTGCAAAAGAACTGAGAGACCGGCACCATGCCGCGAGAGTTAAATATTATTCGCGATGCTTGAAGAGAGAGAGAGAGAAACCGCCGGCGATGTCAGTGGCACCATCGCGTGCTCACACGGCAAATCAACAAGATCGACGTACAACACGTGATATTCTCATGCAGGTTCAAAGGTGCGCTTGTGTGAATCACATATTATTTGTTATGAATTATTATTTATCATTATATTAAACATTATATCAAGAAAAAAGGGATTATTGTTTATCAATCAAGATTTATAAACAAAAGGTTTGTCTAATGATTCGATATAATAATTTTGCATCTTAGTATTTTACATTTTAGTTAAAAGTTAATATTTTTAGAAGTAACATTTTAGCCAAAGCTCTATATTTTTCAAATAGGCAACTTATTAATTTAGGCATTGACTTTGGCAACATACAATATATATATATTTTTTCTTCACACAAAGAAAACAGGAGTGGTAATGTACTTCCTTTATTAAAATAGATTAAAAAATTAATTTATTTAAAAAACACAGAATTTTGTTACAAAGTCATATCTTTTATCTCATGCTATTGTTTAATTTTGTATAACTCGAAATGTGTATAATCAAATAAAATGTTAAATAAAAAAACACTCAAGTACATTTATTCATGTAATAATATGTTTAAGTTTAAAAAGAATGAAAAAGTAAATGTTATAATTAAATGTTAAACTGTTAAATATTAAATGTTAAACTAAAATGTTAAAAAAAATTAAGAATTTAAAAGTAAAATGCCTACTAATAAATAAACCCCGACTATTTGCGTATTTACGTCATAATAACTGGCAAATAATTCGATAATTACTAAAATGCGCTATCTAATAATGGATAATAGAATTGGCTATAATACAAACGTGACTTCTTCTCTATGTTAATTAATAGATATTGCTTGTTTGATGAACTTTATTTAAGACATTAATTTGATTAAAGTTTCCACTTTTTTCAATAATATGCTTAAATTTTATTATGCTAAGAACTTTAACAACAGAAACCATTTATTACAACATCCATAAAATTTATATTAATGGTTGTAAAATAAAAAAACAACAATAATAATTTTGTCTGAACAAGCTAAAATAATAGCTCGTTTCTTATATTATCTATACAAATTGACATCGTATAAATATCGTGTTACATCGTGTCTGTGTGACATCCTTTAAATAAGATATGTTATGTGGATATTATATTTTACATATTACATTTTTTTTAATTTGTGAAATATTAAATGACTGTTAGTAAAGAATGTTTAATAATAAAAGGACACATACATTTAAAAAGATTTATGAATACAAATATTATCTAGAAAGTAAATTTTTTAGATAATTTAAGAACTCATTAGCATAAAGCAAATTTATAAAAAGAAAACTAATCTATATTGATAAAGTGATTGATGGTGGCGTGATTTTTGCAGATAAGATTAATGTACGTGTCGCGGAAGTACGTCTAATAAGAAAAAAAATTTTAATAGGACTTCGCATCTTGACATTGGACTTTTTATCTAAACTTGTTTGCGTGATATTGATATTGCATAATTCTTATTACCATTTGTACCAGATCATTACTTTTAAACATAGAAAATTTAAAACTATCTTATCTACGTACCTTTAAATACAATATTCAGGATGCACATAGATGAGATAGTTCTAATTTTGCTATTTAAAAGCAGTGATCTGGACCGCTATTCCGTAATCACTTACCGACAACTATTGATGTCGTTAATTGTCGTTGCGCATATTTTTTTACATATAAAAATACGTGCGCGAATCGATAGTTGTCGGTAAGTGGTTACGGAATAGCATCCCTAATGTAAATGGTAACAAGAATCATACAATATCATTACAATACATAGTAAAAAAGATTTTGTATTTACATCAAAATCGATCCTTGTTTAAATTTTTATGTTAAAATTTAACACATTTGTTTGTTACTTTAACAGCACATCAGAATATTCTACACAAATATATATTGTACACAAAAAATTCTACGTGGAAAAACTGTGCACAAGAATTATCCTTGAATTAAATATTGCACACAGATATACTGTGCGTAAAAAAAACTGTCTACTATTATACAGTTTTTTCACGCACAAATACTAAATAACGTAGCGTCTTTAAACTTCACTTAAGCTTTATAAGATTGGTACTTTCTACCATAGTAATTTTTTTTAAACAACAACTACCATTTATACGTCAGGTTAGGTACTTTTGGAACTACCCTCGTATGTTACATTAATATTATAATAGTGTTAAAGTAACATGTTACATGTGTTACTTTGACATAATTTTCTCATTAAATTGTTACATAAAAATGTCAAATTATAAAATTTACATTTATTTTTATGTTAAAATATAATATAATATTTAAGTTGCTATTTAACGTGGTTAATATGCTTAATATGTTAAATTAACAAGATAATTTCTGTGGACCGTTTGAGACAGGCCATCTGTTAAATTTAACTCAAATTTTTTTACTGTATATATTTATATTTATATATACAGTATTTAACATAAGGCTAGTTGTATTCATACTCATTTTTTGACTGCGTTTATGTACTTGGCGTATCTTTGTAAGGTTTTTAATGGAATTCACTTTTTTAAATTGTTTCTTCACTTGTATTACATAATTTTATTTAAATTAAATGATTTATTATATAGTATTTATTTCTTATTATATATATAACATTATATGTATATTTTTATTAATAGATTGTATTAAGAGAGTCACAATTTTATTAATAAATTGTATTAAAAGTGTCACAATTTCAAGAAATTATTAAAGAAGTATTTAAAAAGCCTATAAAAAAGCTTATTAAAGATAACTTTTCGTTTTTTTCCTAAATATCAGCAATAATTAAGAATGTAATTTTATATTAATAATTACAAAAGATTAAAGAATAAAAAAATTTGTTATTTTATTAATTTAACCCATAATTTAGTTAGACCCATAAAGAGTCAACTCATAATTAGGATTCTCATCTTACATAGATATTTTCAGACGTGTTTCTGCACACGTAAAAAGTGAGCAAATTCCTATTTTTAGTTTGCTCTACTTTTATTTACATTTTACAACTTCTTAATGTTTTTTGTTTATTTTTGTTATCGCATCGTAAAAGAATGAGTAGAAATTTTGATACGTC